>NW_015170909.1:580107-631973 GCF_001447785.1 Gekko japonicus | reverse complement strand
GGCGGCTTCTCTGCCCCCTTCCTGGCACCAGAGGGGGTGGAAAGCAGGTTTTGGTGAAAGTACATAGGATCGGGGAGGGGGGACAGAAGTGGACACTGGAGCGGACCCGGCAGAGAAGGAAGCTGGCTGGCAACAGGAGGCTTGCTGGAAACCCAAGAAACCCAGGGACCGATGGGGGGGGGCAGGAGAGAGAGGAGAGGAAGAAGTTGTGCGCTTGAGCGTTCATGCAATGCATGTATTCAGGGCAGGATTGCTCATGCACTCAAAGGAGGAAGCTGGGGGGAAAACACCTCATTGCAGCGAAGGATGGCCAGACGACCTAATCACGATCATTGTGCGAGAGATGGCTGTGCAGATAGGCAAAATCGCGGATTCAAAGCGCAAGTACCCAGGAAGTACTTGATTCTCTGTTGTGTAATCGGCCACTGTGGCAAATAGAAGTCACATGATCTCATAATATGGGGGAACACGTTGAGTGTACAGAATGCACAGTAGAACCCACTGGCATTGCACGCTATGATCACTGGCAAAGTGTGTGTGCATGTGTGTGCATGCACATAGAATCATAGAATGTTAGAGTTGGAAGGGACCTTGCAGGTCATCTGGTCCATCCCCCTGCACTCTGCAGGAGCAGAGCCAAAAGATAGCCCTGCAACACACCTGAAAGATGGTCGTCCTGCCTCCGCTCAAAAACGTCCAGCAAAGGAGCATCCACCACCTCCCGAAGCAGACTGTTCCACTGCTCAACCACTCTGTTAGGAAGTTTCTGTGCTAATTCAGCTGCAACTCTACCGTGCTTTGCACAGGGCCACAATTTGTATGGGGGAGGAGTCCTCTTGCAGAAGCTGTGGAGAGCTTTTTTAGTCGTGTGCCACTAAATTGAAAAAGGGTGTTTTCGCAAACACCCTAGAACAGCTGCATAGTAATGCTGATTTTATGCCCTCATTGCAAATTTGCATGGTTTTCTCTTTATGATTCTCTAATTTGATTCTGCACACTGGTCGTGATCATGGCAGTTTTTAAAAGCCTGTGCTGATTGCACTCTGTGTTCCAAATAGATCAATCCCAAGCGATTCTTAAGTTTGGTGTTTATCAGGAAGTCCATGTGTCTCAGTGGCCATTTTAATGTTAGGATACCAGAGACTGCCAAAATGCCCCCCCCTTGTTTACTAAAGCATTAAAGGGAAAAAATGTTTTCAAAGCTTTAAGCTTCCCATCCCGGGGTCTGTCTTTACATCTCATGCCAATTTCATTCTGCACTGATGATTCCCCTCCCCTTTATTTTGTTTGCATGCAGCACTGAAATCTTCTTCTTCTTCTTCTTCTTTTGCACTGTGGGGATGCTGCCATTTGCCTCCTCCCCAATCCCCCTTTCAAGTCAATACCAGCAGGGAAATAGACATCACACAGCTCCTTTTAAACTCCCCCCCCCATTTTCTTCAGTGATCTGAGACTAGTGATGGTCTCATATTGCTAGTATCATGTCACTTTAAAAAATATATATATCTAAAAACAAGGGGGAAATAGAGCTTGTACATCGATGAAGGGGGGAGGATAGTGTAAAGTGCAGAGTGGGCGGAACGATCTCAATGTGGGTGGGGAATGACCCTCAAGGGATGGTAAAGGGGCAGTAGGGAAATCTGAGGGAATCTGTACACTTTTGAATTACCTTCGACTTGGAAGCGAAACAAGGGGACAATCGGCACAAAAGCACTCTCGGAAAACCCGAGGAAACAGCAACCAGAAAGTGAATTGAGTGCTGAGGGGGGGAAAGCAATGCAAAATGACAAAGAAGACCTGATGAACGTGCAGCACTGTGGAAGCAAGGGGGAGAACACCTGTGCACGATAGGCCAGGGTCTCCAAGGTGGTGAAAGTGAACACTTTGGAACATTTGAAACCTTAAAACAGCATTTTAAATGTATACGTAAAATATCATACACTGAGCTCCTTGGAGTCTCAGAAGTGTTGTTACAAATTGCAAATACTGTCATGCCTCCCCTGTCATGACACATCTGTCCAAAAGTTGGTTCTATAGCACTGCAAGTTTGGTGCTTGTTAGCTGGATAGAACAAGTTGACATTCCGGAACCGCTTTTCTCCTCCTCCTCCTCCTCTGCAGCCCTCCTCCACCTCCCTATCTGTGGAATATTTGGAATCCCCACCCCACCCCCCGGCAACACTGTTGCTCCATTTCAAACACAATTTATTTTTACTAATAGAACAAAAATGTGCTTAGGGTTGTCAGCTCTGGGTCGGGTAATTCCTGGAGATTTGGGGTTCGAGCCTGGGAAGAGCAGAATTTGGGGAGGGACCTCAGCGGGTGCAATGCCATAGAGTCCACCCTCCAAAGAAGCCATTTTCTCCAAGGGAACTGACAAGCAGACAAGCAGCTGCAGGCAGTAGCCTGGAGAGCAGTTGTAATTCCAGGAGGTCTCCAGCAGTGGCCATGTAATTTTGGAATTTACAGTCTGTGTGTAGTCAGACATACACTACTGCGGGCCGCTATTGCAGGCCGTTACTGCAGAGCTCTGGTCTGTGGTTCTTACAACCAACTGATTATGAGCAGAAACATCGTGGAACATCTGGGCAGTGGAAATTTACTGTGACAATGTAGCATCTAGGTTAATTTTTAACTGCCGCCAGCACTTTGTATTTATATTGTTTTTATTTGTGTGGTTAAATATTTGTGTAATTTTAATAAATTTATGCTTTTATGGAAGCCGCCCTGAGCCCACTTTGCGGGGAGGGTGGGGTATAAATTTGATAATAAATAAATAAATATAGGTTGGACTTCAGGAAAGCAAATTTTAACAAACTTAAAGTTATGCTGGGTAGAATCCCAAGGTCAGAAATACTTAAGGAGAAGGGAGTTAAAGAGCAGTGGGAGTTTCTTAAAAGTGAAATAATGAAGGCACTATCACAAACTTTTTCTTTAAGAAGGAAAAATGGGAGGAACCTAAAGAAGCCAAGGTGACTCCATAAACAGCTCTCTAAAGATCTGAGGAATAAAAAAGACTTATTTAGGAAAAAGAAGGAGGGCCTTATAACCAAGTATGAATAACAAGTGCTTGTAGGAGGAGAGTGTTAGAAAATCTAAAGCTTAGATTGAGCTTAAGCTAGCAAGAGATGCTAAAAACAACAACAAAAAAAGGGTTATTTTGTTATGTCCCAAGTAAGAAAAAGAGCAAGGACACGGTAGGCCGATTGTGGAGACAGGAAAGTGAAAATGTAACAGGTATTGAAGAGAGGGCAGAACTGCTCAATTCCTACTTTTTCTCAGTCTTCTCTTGCAAGGGGAATGGTGCTCAATACGACAAAAACGGAACACATGATGAAGTAAGGGAGTTGCAGCCTAGGATCGGCATGGAGTAGTATATAAACACCTAGTTTCTTTAAATGAAACTAAGTCATTGGGACCAGATGAATTGTATCCAAGGGTACTAAAAGAACTTGAGGGCAGTGGCACAGGCAGTTAATGCCTGTAGAAATAGTCATCTCGAACAGCTTAACAGCGGTTCGAATACCACCGTGGTCGGTGTGAGCTCCCGACCCTTGCCCCAGCTCCTGCCAACCCAGCAGTCCGAAAGCCCCTCGGGGCAATTAGGTAAATGGGTACCTGTCTGTAGGAGGACAGGGGGGTACCCCTCCCTCGAAATTTGGCTCCAGCCGAGCGAGGAATCGAGAAGCGGCGGCAACACGGCGGCGGTCAGCACGGAGGAGATGAAGAGGCAGCGACATCCCAAGGAGGCATTTGGCTCGGCAGCTGATGACGTGGCCAGCAGGAGGACGTCCGGAGCAATAAGGACGTTGTGACGCCCACCGCGGCTGCGCACTAGGGCCCATAACCAACAGCCCCTGAGAGGAGTCGACAGAGAGCCGAAAGAACAGTGGAGACCGTGGAAGCCGCACCGGAGAGAACTGGAAGAAGTCGCCCACTCGTGGCCCATAACCAACAGCCCCCGAGAGGAGTCGCCAGAGAGCCGAAAGAATAGCGGAGGTCGCGGAAGCCGCACCGGAGAGAACTGGAAGAAGTCACCCACTCACTGGATAAATGAATGATCGGAGCCGGGAGGGTACCTGGTAGGGCTCCCCCAACCCCAGACGTACTGTGGTCATAGTTAGGGTTTCTGCATAGGTCTCTGCACCATGCACCGTGTAAGCCGCTCAGAGCCCTTCGGGGGTGAGCGGGGTACAAATTGAAAGTATAAATAAATAAATAAAATAAATAAACTTGCCGATGTAATTCTTGATCCATTATTTTTGAGAATTCTTGAAGAAAAGGTGAGAAGCCAGAAGATTAGAAGTGGGCAAATGTTGTCCCCATCTTCAAGAAGGGGAAAAAGGAGGATCCAGGTAACTACCGACCTGTCAGCTTGATGTCTGTACCTGGAAATTTTTTAGAACAAATCATCAGACAATCAGTTCTTGAGAATTTAGAAAGGATGGCTGTGATTCCTAAGAGCCAGCATGGGTTTCTCAAGAACAAGTCATGTCAGACTATATCTCTCTTTTTTTTTTAGAAAGTTACTACCTTGCTGGAACAAGGGAATGCTGTACACATAGTTTATCTTGATTTCAGTAAGGCTTTTGATAAGGTTCCACAAAATACTCTTGTTGACAAATTGGAAAAATGTGGTTTGGATCCTATGACTGTTAGTTGGATCTGTAACTGGTTGACAGATCACACCCAAAGAGTGCTTGTGAATGGTTCCTCATCCTTTTGGAGAGCAGTGACAAGTGGGGTACCTTAAGGATCTGTCCTGGGACCTATTTTGTTCAACATCGTTATAAACGATTTGGATGAAGGAATAGAATGCTTAATAAATTTGCAGATGATACTAAATTGGGAGGGATAGCAAATACGGTAGAAGACAGAGTCGGGGTACAGGATGATCTTGACAGGCTGGAAAATCGGGATAAAACAACTAAAATAAATTTCAAAGGGGATAAATGTAAAGTTTAGAAAAGGAAAAATCAAATGCATAGTTATAAGATGGGGGAGACTTGTCTTGGCAGTACTATCTAGGGGTCTTAGTAGACCATACGCTGAACATGAGTCAACAGTGTTATGCAGTAGCTAAAAAGGCAAATGCAGTTTTGGGCTGTATCAAGAGAAGTATAGTGTCCAGATCATACAAAGTGATGATACCACTTTACTCTGCTCTGGTTAGACCTCACCTAGAGTATTGTGTTCAGTTTTGGGCACCACAATTTAAGAAGGATATAGAGAAGCTGGAATGTGTCCAGAGGAGGGCAACAAAGATGGTGAGGGGTCTGGAGACCATGTCCTATGAGGAAAAGTTGAAGGAACTGGGTATGTTTAGCCTGTAGAGGAAACAACTGAGAGGTGATATGATAACCATCTTCAAGTACTTGAAGGGCTGTCACATAGAGGATGGTGTGGAGTTGTTTTCTGTTGCCCCAGAAGGTCGGACTAGAACCAATGGGTTGAAATCAAATCAAAAGATTTTTCAACTAAACATTAGGAAGTGGTTCCTGACAGAGTGGTTCCTCAGTGGAACAGGCTTCCTCGGGAGGTGGTGGGCTCTCCTTCTTTGGAGGTTTTCAAATAGAAGCCAGATGGCCATCTGATACCAATGCTGATTCAGTGAACTTGGGCAGATCATGAGAAGGAGGGCGGGAAGAGTTGCATCAATGCTTGGTTCTCATGGCCGTTTCTAACATGCTCAGGGAAATGCCGATCACCACTTTGGGGTCAGGAAGCAGTTTTCTCCAGGCCATTTTGGCCAGGGACCCTGAAGGGTTTGTTGCCATCTTCTGGGCATGGAACAGGGGTCCCTATGGGTGTGTGTGTGGGGGAGGTATTTGTGAATTTCATGCATTGTGCAGGGTACTGGACTAGATGACCCTGGAGGTCCCTTCCAATTCTATGATTCTATGATTCTCTGTCACTGGTCTCGTTGGTTGGTGCCGTAGTGGTGTGGCGTAGTGCTTAAGAGTGGTGGACTCTAATCTGGAGAGCCGGGTTTGATTCCCCGCTCCTCCTCCACTTGAAGCCTGCTGCGTGACCTTGGGCCAGTCACAGTTCTCTCAGACCTCTCCCAGCCCCGCCCACCTCAGAGGGTGCCTGTTGTGGGAAGAGGAAGGCAAGGCAGTTGTGAGCCACTTTGAGACTCCCTAAGGGAGAGAAGAAGAAGAGGAGGAGATTGGATTTATACCCCATGGCCCTTCACTACCCAAAGGTGTCTCAGACCGGCTCACAAACTCATTTCCCTTCCCCTCCCCACAACAGGCGCCCTGTGAGGTGGGTGGGGCTGAGAGAACTCTAACAGAAACTGCTCTTTTTTCAATAACAGCTCTTGTCAGAACTATGGCTTGCCCAAGGTCATCCAGCCAGGTGCAAGTGGAGGAGGAGTGGGGAATCGAACCTGGTTCTCCCAGATTAACCACGACACCAAACCAAAGATGGGGTATAACAACCAACTCTTCTTCTTCTTCTTTCTTCTGGCTTGAAGGAGAGGGAGAGTGGAGGAGGGAGAGGGCTGAGGAACAACAGATGTTGGTTGAAAGGGGGCTGCCCCCCCCACCAAATGGCATAGCCTCTCTTTACCCCATTTCCCCAGCTCAGTGATGTGTGTGGTGGGAGATGGGGTGGAGAGGAACATCAGGGGGTTGGTCAGGGCAAGGAGCAGCACCTCCTCTGGTGCTTGGAGGAAGAGATCTTTCGGGTCAAGCTTGGCTAAATGTTGCAGGGTGGGGGAGTTTCTCAATGGAACTGATGTGTTTGGTAACCATCACAGTGTAAGCAGGCAGACCACGACCCTTTGCTGGGCTGTAAACTGGAATCCAGCACCCTCCATTTAATAGCACTCTAGAAGTCCATAGGCCAGGCAGTTTGGCCAAGCTGTACACAAAATGGATGCCATGCCTGGGAAAAGACCCTGGAAGGTGTAAGAATCAAGGTCTGACCGCGCTGGGACCCCTCCACCCATTCAACAGCTTTGCACACACTAAAAAAGTGGACTTGCCTCACCCCAGAGCCAACACTGTCCACCTGGATCATTAACCCTATCAACCCTGCCTCACCTTCCCCATTCCCACCTGTACTTCACAAAAGCTACCCCTAACACCTACCACTTTCCCACCTAACAAAAAAGGAGGGTCATGAAACAGTAGTTTTGCTTTTTGCTTAGTTTAATTAGACAGCCATTAACACTCCAGATCACCGGAGGAAGCGATCAGAGTTTCAACTGAAGCTTTATTTTGACATCAAGAACTCCTCCCAGGACATCTCCCGTTCCTGGGAACACCACACATGATTTCCCCAACACATAGTTGTGTTTTTAGTTAAATCCATCAGTGCTTTGTTTCAAGGGGCAGTCACATTACAATGGTCCCTCAGCTGCCATTTTTGCTATAACTAGACAGCCTTGGCACCATTGCTGGGTGTGCTTTGGGCACCCACTCTGCGTCACACCGTCTGAGTTCCTTCCATAATTCACAGCCTCTGCTCCACAGATCCCTGGTCTTCAGGACAGGTAGCTATCACCCTTTGGATCCCCTGCTGTAAGCCCCGGTCACACGGAGCATTTGCCCCGCTGAAGGCACGGGAGTCCCGGAGTATCCGGGCGCGATCACACGGGAACATCTGGGAGGCGTAGCACTCCTGTGGCAAGCCACCGAAGCCGCGCAGTACAAAACTAGCACACCACATGTACTAGCAAACGCTTTGCCACGGGCTGCCTATGGAAGCCTCCCAGTGTGATCGCGCCGGCGCGCGACTTCCTCCCCCCGTCGTCTTCTTTGCTGCGGGGAAGCCGCCGTCGCGTCTGATCGCATAATAGCGCGTCAGAATGTGATGGCGCAAATAGCCGCGCTTCCACCCCGCGTTTTCCGGCACGTCTGGCCGGGGCCATAGTCCCTCTCACCCCTATATTTCTGCTAACTTGTGTGTTTGTTTCCAGTGTGCATTTATCTTCTGTATGTGTGCTATTTTTGATACCATTTCCCTCTTTCAATAAAACTGCTTTCTTGGGTTATAGCAACGGGCTGGTTATTTCTGAGAGTTCTCTAAGGGAAAGAACCCCGCAAACACTCGCAGCCCATTTCACCCATCTTTCCTCTCTCGCAAGCCTTTGTCTCCTTTGCTAATTCCCCCAACTCATATAGGAAACAAATCTACTTTTGGGGCAATACGTAGCATTTGAGGTAATAACAGGTCATGTGCGATTCTTCCCTTGGACATTGACCAAGGAGCAAGTGCAAACGTCACAATTTGATCTTTAGTTAATCCTTTTCCTTTTATCCCAGACTACCTGTCAGGGTTACTTCAGGTGGGTCGCCGTCTTGGTCTGAAGCAACAGAACAAAGTTTGAGTCCAGACTGGGCACCTTTAAGACCAACAAAATTTAATTCTGGGTATAAGGTTTGCACACAAAAGCTTCTACCCAGAATTAAGCTCTGTTGGTCTTAAAGATGCCCCTGGACTCAGACTTTGTTCCCAGGGTTACTGAGTGAGAGTGAAGTGGGTGATGTTTAACCTCATGTGAAGAAGCACAAAGGTGGGTGTGCCAGTCTCTGGTCCAAAGCATTCCCCAGGACATACACAAAAGTCTGATGAAATGTTAGAAGTATGAAATGCCGTTTCTGGAGATTCCGAACCATCTGCCATAGTTCTGGTCTAGCAGCTGCGTTGGCGTTGACAGGAATTTTGCTAGCCGGCACCACAGATGGAACACTACCTTTTTGCCTCAGAAAGAAATAAACCTCATGAATGTCAGCATTTACAAGAATGCTCGTGTATCAGGATTCTGGCTGCACCAGGTGTTCATCATACGCGGTGTATTTTTTGGTATTTTTTGGCTTGGTGTTGAGTTCCTACCGGGATTATTTCTTGAAAACTTTGCCTGTTCCTGAAATCATTTCACCTCTGCCCTTTGTGTGAAGAGCACCACCTTTATGCCTGGCCCTTCATGCGGGTAAGGGACTTTCCCTTCTGACTCCTTTGTGGGCCAAAAGCCCCGGAGCCCACGTTCTGATGGACAAAGCAACTGGGAAAGCCTGTGGCTCCTCACGCAGGTTAACAAACCGTCCACTTCGTTCAGAGATGAAATGGATTAGTCAAGAGACCAACTATATCTAATTGGTTTTTGAAAATTCAGGAATATTATATAATGGACAAGCTAGCAGATTCTATGTCACCAGGAGATTCCGATCGGTATAACTCGAATTTTGTTGAAATTTGATTTCCAGTTCTTGAATATTTTGCTTCACATAAGGAATTTGAACATATTCTTGAAGCCATCAGTATTGTATATTAATACTGGTTCTAAATGCTAGATGAGTTACACCCTTTTTTCCTCCTTTTCTTTCCCCTACTAAAGGTTATATTACTATATCAGTAACTGTTCTATGTTACAAATTCCATAACCGTTTTTTGCTATTTGTTGCATCAACTGTTTTATGTTATAAGACATGTATGTCTGCGATTGTTCTCTGTTATAGGCTCCAAGGACGTCTGTACAAGGTGGATGTTAATGCTTTTGCGCTATGCTTGTAATTGACATCGGTCACAAATGTATTTGACTATTAAATACAATAAAGCTTATAAAACTAAAAAAAAAATGAAGGTGGAGAAGGATCTGGTAAAAAAGAAGTTTCTTGTGAAAGAAAGTGGAACAATTTAATAACTAGTGTATTATTTTCTGTTTGGTATAGAATTAAATGCAGCTTTTTTACTGGTATGTTAGACTTCAAGAGGGGAAGGAGGAATTCAGGGTCCAAGGAATGAATGCCAGGGATCTGCGTGTGTGTGTAAAGTGCCATCATGTAGCAGCCGATTTATGATGACTCCTTGGGATTTTCAAGGCAAGAGACATTCAAAGGTGGTTTGCCATTGCCTACCTCTGCGTAGCAACCCTGGACTCCCTTGATGGTCTCCCATCTGAATACTAACCAGGCCTGACCCTGATTAGCTTCCAAGGTGTAATGAGATCAGGCTAGCCTGGGCCATCCAGGGCAGGGCAGGTACAACCTATTAATGTTTTATTGAATCTGTTATGTGTTGTTGTTGTTGTTCAGTTGCACAGTTGAGTCCGACTCTTCGCGACCCTATGGACCACATCCCACCAGGCCCTCCTGTCTTCCATCGTGCTCCGGAGTCTGCTTAATTTCATGTTCATTGCATTGACAACACTGTCTAACCATCTCATCCTTTGCCATCCCCTTCTTCTTTGACCTTCAATCTTTCCCAGCATCAGGGTCTTCTCCAGTGAGTGCTCCCTTCTCATTGGGTGGCCAAAGGATTTGAGCTTCAGCTTCAGTATCTGGCCTTCCAGGGAACAGTCAGGGTTGATTTCTTTTAGGATTGACTGATTCGATCTCCTTGCAGTCCAGGGGACTCTCAAGAGTCTTCTCCAGCACCATAATTCTTCGGTGCTCGGCCTTCCTTATGGTCCAAATCTTGCAGCCATACATTACTACTTGGAATACCATTGCTTTGACTATACGGACTTTTGATGGCAGGGTGATGTCTCTATTTTTTATTATGCTGTCTAGGTTTGCCATTGCTTTCCTCCCAAGGACCAGGCGTCTTTTAGTTTCATGGCTGCAGTCACCGTCTTGGATCCCAGGAATGTGAAGTCTGTCACTGTTTCCATGGCTTCCCCTTCTATTTGCCAAGGAATGATGGGGCCAGATGCCATGATCTTAGTTTTTTTGATGTTGTGCTAGATGCAGATCAAAAGGTGGCTAGGAAATAAATACAAATGGAGTACAGAGGCCAGAATCCAAAAAGCCACTTTTCATTATGTCTGATTGCTTAGGCATCTGCAATTGTTGTGGCATTTTTTTAAAAAACCAACGATGCCCTCGTCACATTGCAACCTGTTTCTGAAAGTTATGGGGAGGGTCTGCTGTCTTAGATGTGCCAGGCTGGGCCCTTCTTAAGAGTATGGGACATGTCACACTCTTCTTTGAATCTGGGCTATCAAATTTTCTCAGAAAATACATCCATCCAGTTAGTCTGCACGGTCTACAACTCACTAAAGGCGTCACACAGTTTTGGTGCCTTGCTGAGTAAAAAAGAATGGCAGTTTCCACACCTGTCTGCACACAGTCTATCTATTGTTTATATGATTTCTTGTTCCAGGAGCAGAATTATCGATTTAAAACCTGGGGGGGGGTGGACACCTGACTCTGCCTAGAATGTTTAAGGATAATCAGAAATAAGATATCAGAAGAAATAACTTGCCATATTGGCACCCATTTTTTGCATGTCAAATCTTCATCACAGGCCATCTGATGGTCGCGTTACAAGTTCATTCCCCTGTCCAGATGGCGGGATGTCTGTTCCCAATGAATTATGGATTAGAGGAATACTTCATGCTTTTATTTATAACTCCCCTGTTGGTAATTGGCTTCCCTTAGCTGGTTACTAAGCTTTAAACAATCCTTTAGAGGTCCAGAAACCCACAATATGTGTAAGCAGTATGTTTAAAGCTTGAAGTGCAAAAAAATTGTTACGTTAGATTTAGCACCCTTTTAAGGCAATCTGGCACATTTTATGCCATTTTGGATTTGCAATTTGACATGCTTTTGGGGGGTGTTTTTGCATTTGTGTGTGTGTGCCTGCGCATGGAAGTCATGGCGACCTCTGGCAACTCCTACTGGGGCATGGAGGACATTCAGAGGAGTGGCTTGATTGCCTGCCTCCGCCTCCTGGCCCTGGTATTCCCTGGAGGTCTCCCTTCCAAGTACTTGCCAGGGTCGGCCCTGCTTAGCTTCCGAGATCTGACGAGGTTGGGCTTGCCTGGGCTAAAGAGGTCAGGGCTCAGTTTGATGTGCTTAGAGGGCTCCAAATGGACACTGTTTTGCAGCAGGAAGCCTTGCTCATTTTATGGTCTTTCCCTTTGGGTAGGCCAGGGCCCAGCTGCCTCGAACACAGGAGCCAGGTAATTGGAACACCAGATTTAACCTTCAGAAGAAGCCACCACGAAGGAGGGATACAGTGTGGACTGAGGTTATGGTGCCAGGGAAGAACAAGGGGTTTGGATCTTCTTTTTCTCTGTTTTCACAACTGCACTGCTTGTAGCCCCATTTTGGGGGAAAGGCACTGTGTGGGCGCTGTCTTTCCCCCGACTGGGACAACAAGCAGCAGCTGAGGAATGCAGGGAGGAGAAAGAGTTAGTGTCCTAGGTGCGTGCTCCTTCGCTGAACGTTTTCGAGCGGAGGCTGGACGACCATCTTTCAGGTATGTTGTAGGGCTCTCTTTCGGCTGTGCTCCTGCAGAGTGCAGGGGGTTGGACTAGATGACCTGCAAGACCCCTTCCAACTCTTAACATTCTATGATTCTATACTGTGGGCCATGGTGGCTCAGAGGTTAAGATGCTGAGCTGCAGACTGGAAGGTCTGTAGTTCGGCAGTTTGAGACCCGAGTGCTGCGTGACAGAGTGAGCTCCCATCTCAGGCCTCAGCTCCTGCCAACCTAGCAGTTGGAAAGCAAGAAACTGCAAGTAGATAAATGGGTACCACCTCAGTGGGAAGGTAACAGCATTCTGTGTGCCTCGGCATCTAGTCATGCCGGCCACATGACCATGGAAATGTCTTCGGACAGTGCTGGCTCTTTGGCTTGGAAACAGAGATGAGCACTGCCCCCTAGAGTCAGATTTGACTAGCTTTCGAGCAAGGGAAGTCTTTACCTTTACCTTCACTGTGGTCCAGACCCCTCCAGAGCCCTGTGCCTAATTGTATCGAGTTTCAGTCACAAAACTCTTGTGTCATTTGGCCCAAAATCTTACCTGTCAAGGTATACTGCATCCGCGAACTAAAGGCGTGTGCTACAGATTAATACTCCTACCTCCAAGAAGAATCTCCAGACTTTACCTTCACTGTGGTCCAGACCCCTCCGGACCCCTGTGCCTAATTGTATCGGGTTTCAGTCACAAAACTCTTGTGTCATGTGTCATTTCGCCCAAAATCTTACCTGCCAAGGTATACTGCATCCACAAACTAAAGGCGTGTGCTACAGATTAATACTCCCACCTCCAAGAAGAATCTCCAGAAGTGATTAACACATGGAACTCACTGCCCCAGGAGGTGGCGGCTACAAGAGGGAATTGGATAAGCATATGGTGCAGAGGTCCATCAGGGGCTCTTAGCCACAAGGTATAGATAGGGAGTCTCGGTCTGGGGCAAGTGATGCTCTGTATTATTGGTGCTGGGGGGGGCAACAGTGGGAGGGGACTTCTAGTGTCTTGGCCCCACTGGTGGACCTCCTGAGGGCACCTGGTATTTTTGGCCGCTGTGTGACACAGAGTGTTGGACTGGATGGGCCACTGGCCTGATCCAGCATTGACTTATCTTGTGTTCTTATCCCAAGTTCCTTTGCATTGCCGGACGGGTGGCAAACCTCACTTTGTATGCAGCCCACTGACTACTAGTTGATCGTCAGGGCGCCTCGACCCCCTCACTCTTTGGTTTCCCTGTTCTTGGCCAAGACGCTTCACTTAATCCCTAATGTTCCTGAAACAAAAAATAGCCTTGTACACCCCTAAACCGCGGGCTCCTTTTTACTGGCCCTCCCTCTCTTTTTCTATCCACAGCTTTTTCAGTGCTTTCCCTAAACTGTACTCTAAAACAGAACAATACTGTGGCTCAGTGGTAGAGCCTCTGCTTGGCATGCAGAAGGTCCCAGATTCCGTTCCCAGAATCTCCAGGGAAAAGATCTGGCAGTAGGTGATGTGAAGGACACCTACCCGAGACCTTGGAGAGCCCCGGCCAGTCGGAGGAGATGGTGCTGACCTCCAGGGACTGAGGGTCTGGTTCAGTGTTATCATGGGGCCGCCCGAGCTCGGCATGAAGGCCTCAGGGGAGGAGGAGGAGGAGGAGGAGGGCTCCTCAGGAGAAGGGGAGCCGGGCACAGCTGGCTCCGAGTCAGCAGAAGCCGGCAAACAGGCTGAGGAGCAGCAGGCTGGCCAAGACTCTCCGCCACCCGCTGACCCGGAGCCGCCGCCCAGCCCCGATGCAGCAGGAGAGACTCAGGTGATGCAGACCCGTCCACCAGGCTCACCTTCACCCTCCGAGTGCCGGAGGCAGGAGCTGAGAAGGGAGCTGCAAGCAAGGAGGCGGACGCAGGCCAGCTGCTTGCTGATGACAGCCTGGCATGGTGGCAGCAGGACTCCCAAGCAGCTTGCTGTTAATAAGGGCTTGTCAGAAAGTGCCTGTAAAACCCAGGGCTGGGAGCCTGCGTGTGGCGGGAGCCGCAAGGCATTCTGCTGGACTCTGTGACCACAACTCCTGACCCTGCCTTCTTTGGGACTTTGGCTCTGGGACTCTTGGGCTTGTGGGTGACCCTTGGACCCCCTGACTATACCTTCTGCTTCACCCCTTCTGGTAACGACCCTCTGGCTTGTGCACTTTTGGCCTGTGGGCTTCTGGGACTGAACTCTGGACTCTGTGTGAGCACCTGAATGTGTCTGGCTTGCCCGCCAGTGCCTGCTGCATGGCATGTGCTCACGGATGCTGCCCCTCCTTGCCAGTCCCCCACCTTCCTTAACCTTGTGTTCGCTTGCAAAATGGTTGTGAATACACATTGGACTGCAGTCTCACTTGGAGATAAGGGGGAATCCTGGGCTGGGAGGAGAGTGTGGAAGGCACGGGGTGGGTGAACGGCTTTTGACAGCAGCTGTGTTTTGTGTGGAGCGATTTCTTTGGCATATTGAAGCATGTGACCTAAGCAAAAATCTTCTGTCCTCCTGTCTTTTGAACATCCCCTTGATAGGAGCGGAAGTCTTGGTGGCACCATTCAGGCCAGCAGCTCTTTGTCTGCCGTGGGCTCAGACATGGCTTGTGGTGGGGCCTGCCTGCTCCCATCATGCGCACATCGAAATTGGCTTTGGTAGGTTCTAAAATGGGGGGGGGGTTTGGACTGATTTATAGGGGATGAGTCTATTGCTGGCTGTTAGCCGTGGCAGCCAAGTGCCCCCCCCCCCGGGTTCAGGGAGGAGGGTCCTTCTGCTGGGGAGGGGTCAGGAGGGGGAGAGCTCTGCCCCGGTGAGCTTCCTGGCAGCTGCCTAGTTCTGCCCTCGGTGGTGTTGTGTTCTAGCATTTTTATGGCTTTGCTGTCATCTTGGTTTACGATTCTGATCTGTCTTGAAAGCTCCATGGAGTCAGAGGGTGTACATAACTCCTCTCTCTGTAAACTTCACAAACATGCATTCCAATGACATCCTGGGGCTTTCCTCTAAAGCACATTGGGCATGCGCACTGCATGAAAAGTGACTGAGCATCAATCAGGCTCTTGCAATGGAGAGTGCAGAGTGCAGGGGGCTGGACTAGATGACCTGCAAGGTCCCTTCCAACTCTAACATTCTGTGATCCTATGATTCTGAAGCCCTTCCCCTCCAGACAAGCAGACAAAGTGAGATTTCCATCTCCTCTCTCTTGATAGCAAGAAGCAGTCCCAGCCGCAGGAGAAAATTAGCCACTAAAGCTACACAGAAAGCAAAGGGTGTGGCTAATTTTCTGTTCCCAGAAGTCAGAGTCCAGCTTGCATTTTAACCTGGTGCACGAGAGAGGCGGTGCTACAGCTGTTGGTGCTGCTGAAAAGGGGGGTATCAGAGTCCCAAGTCAATCAAGCTCAACAACGTTCCTTAATAAAGGTCCAGTTTATTGAGAAAGGGTTTGTGTCAGGAATGGGGGTTTAGGCGGGAAGACAAACTATCATACCCAGTTCATACAGGTCCCCCTGATGGGCGCAGACCAATAAGCAAAAGAAAGCAAGCGCGCTCAAAAGAAAACGGCCCCCGGCTTTCAGCAGTTTTTTTTAAAAGCGGCCCGGCCGAGCACGGTTTCAAGGCCACAGCAGAGATGACGGGAAGAAACCTGGAGCACCTTCCAGGAGGAGGGAGGGGAGGGGAGGGGAGAGAAGGAGGGGGAGCAGGGAGAGCACAGCCCAAACCAGGGGGGCATCAGCTGACGGGGCTGGAGCGCGGGAGAAAGTTCAGAGCAACTTTGGGCTCTTCTGCATATCCCTTATTTGCATTTTGGTCTTGGGGGATGTGCATGTCCACCAGGGACATGAG
This sequence comes from Gekko japonicus, assembly GCF_001447785.1. Lineage (NCBI taxonomy): Eukaryota > Metazoa > Chordata > Lepidosauria > Squamata > Gekkonidae > Gekko > Gekko japonicus. Next base: position 615,929 of record NW_015170909.1, on the reverse strand, counting down.
AACATCAGAAGAGCCCAGTGAGGGTCCATCTAGTCCCGCCTCCTGTCTCACACAGTGGCCAGCCAGTTCCTCTGGATGACCCACAAGAGGGCAGAGAGGCCGAGGCCTTTCCTTGATTAGAGAGTAAGCAGATCCCTGCTGGGTCAGACCAGGGAGGGTCCATCTAGTCCAGCATCCTGCCTCACCCAGTGGCCAACCAGTTCCTCTGGAGGGCCAACTACAGAGCACAGAGGCCAAGGCCTTCCCCTGATGCTGCCTCCTGGCACTGGGTCTCAGAGGGTGACTGCCACTGAATGTGGAGGTTCCCCTCAGTCGCCACTGATGGACCTGCCCCTGCATGCATCTGCCTAATCCCCTTATAAGACCCTTGGAGACAGGAAGGCAAAGAGGAATGAGCCAGGGGGGGCTCTGTACCCTTGTAGTGTTGTGACCTGGGCCAGACTGTCACCTAGTTACGGGGGGGGGGGGGGGGTGGGACATTTCCCAGCTCTTTCTGCACCTTCTTGATCAGCTCTTTCAGTCGTGGTCCTTCATTGCACTATGAGAAAAGGGGACTGCCGGGGAGTCTTGTGGCCATCCGTCTTGTCAGGTCTGCTGCTGCATGAAATGTTTTGAAACGCTCTCGATTCTCACTCCGAATGCACTTGGTGGGAATGCGTCGGCAAACAATGGCCAGGTGCCTCTTGGCCAGGCGTCCTGATGGCCACATTGGAGGGGGGGGGCTGCTGTGTGAGATAAACGGTATTGCCTGGGATTGTGTTGGGCTGGTGTTGGAAAGGAGACGGGGGCGTCGCCTGACGGTCATGCAGGGTCCAGACTGGCCCGTCCTCACTGCTGCGGGATGAGTGAAAGGACGTCGAGGGAGTCTGGGAGAGGGGATGCGGGTTGGTGGAGAGGCCTGGCTGGCATAGACCAGGCGGGTTAGGGTGAGGCGGGCAAAAGAGAGGGTGGGAGAGCAAGAAATGCAGGGTGTGACGGAGGTTCACCTCTTGGTCTGCGAGGATCTGCCCACGCTTGGGCTGCAGCTCTCCTGGCTTGACGAGTTGCCTGAGCCACTCTTCTCTGTGGAGGAGGCCAGAAGTGCCCGGCATCCATGGTCCCGTTCCTCCTTGGCATCCGGATCTTTTCAAGGGGTATGTCCATCCCAGCAGGGCTGCTAAGTCTGCCAGGGAGTGGCCGCCTAGCTTCTCCAGGCATCAGGTAGGGAAGAAGCATCCCATTCCCAGCCCTGCGCTCTGCGGCTGTGCTCCCTTTGGTTCGGGTGGAACCAGTTTGGTGTCGTGGTTAAATGCACGGGATCTCATTTGGGAGAACCGGGTTTGATTCCCCACTCCCCCACTTGCACCTGGCTGGATGACCTTTGGCAAGCCATAGATCTGTCACAAGCTGTCCTTGAAAAAGAGCAGTTTCTTTCAGAGTTCTCTCAGCCCCCACCCACTTCACAGGGTGTCTGTTGTGGGGAGGGGGAGGGAAGGGAGTTTGTGAGCCGTTCTGAGACTCCTCTGGGTAGTGAAGGGCGGGGCTTAAATCCAATCTCCTCCTCCTTCTCTTCTTCTGCATGGAGTCCATGCTCCAAGGCAACCATTTTCTCCAGGGGAACTGCTCTCTGTAGTCTGGGGATCAGTAGGGATGCCAAGTCCCCCCAGGGGGTGGGGAAACCCCCGCCCGGGAGGCCCGTTCCCCGCTGCTGCCGGATCGGGCCCCTGGGGGAAACCCCACTCCCAAAGCACGGAAGTGGCGCAAGCATGTCGGGGACGTTGGGGGCGGGGCCACAATCATCCGAGGGAAAACCATAGAGTTTTCCCTCGGATGATTGTGGCCCCGCCCCCAACGTCCCCGACGTGCTTGCGTCACTTCCATGTGACGTGCCTGCAGTGCGCGCGCGCGAAGACTCCCAGAGCAAGGCTGGACTCCCCTGCTCCGGAACAGGTAAGCACTTGGCAACCCTAGGGATCAGTTGTAATTCTGGGAGATTTCCAGGCTCCACATGGAAGTCGGTAACCATGGGACATTGGCATAAGAACATATTCTTGGCATAATAAGAGCACTGCTGGATCACACCAGTGGTTCCATCGAATAAAGCGTCTTTTCTCACACAGTGGTCAACCCTCTGAAGATACAACAACAGGGCTTAGAGGCCAAGGCTTACTCCTGATTTTGCCTCCTGGCACTGCTATTGAGAGGTTGACAACCTCTGAATGTGGAGGTTTCATATAGACACCATAGCTAGCAGTCACTGATAGCTCTCTCCTCCATGAATCTGTCTAATCCCCTTTTAAAGCTGTCTATGTCTTTGGCCTTTGGCAATGAATTCCACATTTTAATCACTCTCTGTGTAAAGTAGTATTTCCTTTTGTTCATCCTGAACCTACTGCCCATCAGTTTCATTGAATGCCCTTGAGTTCTAGTATTTTGGGAGAGAGAGAAATGTATGTTTGTCTACTTTCTCCACCCCGTGCATAATGTTATAAACCTCTGTCGTGTCCCCCTTAGTTGTCTCTTTTCTGAAGTGAAAAGTCCCGGACTCTTCAGCCTTTCCTCAGAGGCATCAGGTCTCTGCTCTTCTTCTGGCTCCTGGATCAGTGCCTGCAGAACAGACTGCCTTTCGTCCCGTCCCCCCCCCCCCTCCTATCATGGCTGGAGAATGTACAACTCCTCCACCTTTCCGCTGCTTATTAACTACAGAACTAGATATTTTATCTGCTGTTACATTGAGCTTTGAAGATCTTCATATGAATTTTAGTCATGAGATGAGGAGAAATAAGCGCTCTTGCTGATGATGTTTACGAGACATTTAATTACATTTTGCAGAGTGATTTCCAATTACAGCAAGATGCACTGTTGTGTGCATTAAAGGTCCTGTGATAAATCCGTGGCTTAAGGAGTCTGGTAAACAGTCGTCCTGCCCTTAATCGCATCAGTTGCAGGCAGCTATTTTGAGCGCCGTGTTTATTTCCTTCAAGAGTAAACCGTCCGTAGGGGTCAGGAACTTTCTTCAGCCCCCCCCCCCCAGTTTATTTTAATGAATAGGAATAAGTAATTTGGTAGAATGCTCTCTGCCATATAGTTAACTGGCCTGTGAAATTGAGCTCTGAAATAGAGATAATAGTCATATATTTTCGAGCTCTCTTCCCCCCACCGCAGTACAGAATCACTGCCATCATTCGTGCATTTTGTGTTCACTGAGATACAAACATTGTGAAAATATTACTCATCTGCTGTGGAATTGTAAAGCGTTCTCAGACAATAAAATCCTTCAGGTAGCTCTCTGGAGATCGACCCACAGGTGTTCACTCATAGCATGTAAGAAACAGAACAGTGTGGAGACCAATCACATAAGACCTCTCCAGTATTAATAAATTAGAAAAGGAAAATCTCTATTAGTGCCCAAGGAGTGGTGGAAAGTGCCTCCAAGTCGCAGCCGGCGTGTGGCAGGAGATGTGCAGAGGTGGTTTGCCCTTGCCTTCCTCCGCATCACAGAACCACTAGTTGCACATGGCAGCCACTGCTTGTGTTGCATACCGAGCAGGTGGTGGGCACTGCCCCATGAAGGGGATCCCTCCTTGTCCCTACCCCTGTTGGAGGGCAGCCTGGCTAAGAAGCCATTTTGAGATTCCAGGTGGAAGGGAAGAAATTTCAGCTCCTCAGCCTTGGGGGGGAGGGGTTGCGAGGGATGGGGAGAGTCTATGGGAGTGCCGATGCATGTGGAAGTTCTGCCCACCTTTCACCTCTTGGCATCGCACCTGGTTTTGCAAAAGAAGGAGATCCGTGTATCGCAGATGGCCAGTTTTGCCAAATTCATAATGTGGTGGGCAGGTGGGTGGGAGACTCATGCCACTATGCTGCGGAAGAGGAAATGCCCACAGCTTGCCAGGCAGTTGTGGTTGTGTGTTCCAGATGGTGGGGTAGTGCATATACTCTTGCAAGTAACTTCAGCTGGTAGGGGTGGGGCAAGCCTGTTCCATTCAAGTCAGGGAGTGATGTCCTTGCAGGACTGGTGTAGAGGATGGAAGGGACACGTGTGATTGTACCCAGTCGTTCTCTCCGGTCTGAGGCTGGGATGGGTGTTCAGAGCCAAGGACAGAGAAGAGAGGCAGAGGGTAGAGTGATTCAGCCAATGAAGCAGTTCAGACAATTGTCACATAAGGCTGCAGGCATCCCGTCTCTGTTTCTACGGTTGCCAACCCCAGGTTCAGAAATACCTGGAGATTTGGGGGTGGAGCCTTGGGAGAGGAGGGACCTCGGTACATAAGCACATAAGAGGCCAACAGCCCATCCAGTCCAACAGTCTGTGTCACACAGTGGCCAAAAACTAGCGGCCATCAGGAAATCCACCAGTGGGGCCAGAACTCCAGAAGTCTTCCCACTGTGCCCCCCCCCCCAGCACCAAGAATACAGAGCATCACCGCCCCAGACATCGTGTTCCAGAGTCCATTTGGTGTAGTGGTTAAGAGCAGCGAACTCTAATCTGGAGAACCAGGTTTGATTCCCCACTCCTTCACATGCAGCCAGCTGGGTGACCTTGGGTCAGTCACAGTTCTCTCAGAGCTGTTCTCTCAAGAGCAGTCCTTGAAAGAGCTCTCTCACTCCCACCTACCTCACAGGGTGTCTGTTGTGGGGAGAGGAAGAGAAGGAGATTGTAAGCTGCTCTGAGACTTCTAGTGGAGGGCAGGGTATAAATCGAACTCTCCTCCTCCTCCGTTACCACCAGTTTGAAACCCATCAACTGCCCAACTTACGTGCTATTGATGTTAGACTGACTGGCCTGTAGTTTTCCAGACCTCCTGTGGAACATTTTTAAAGATGGGGGTTACATTAGGTACCTTCCAGTCCTCAGGAATGGAAGCAGATTTTAGTGATAGATTACATATTTTTGTCAGCTGATCCCACAAGTTCACATTTGAGTTCTTTCAGAACTCTTGGATGTATGCCATCTGGGCCTGGTGATTTGTCATTCTTAAACCTGTCCATCAGTCGTAGACCTTTCTCTCATCACCTCGATCCAACTCGGGTCTTTCAACACCCCACCTGAAACTGGCAGTTCTGGAGTGGGCAAGCACCTCCCCTCTTCCACAGTGAAGCCAGAGTCAAAATATTCATTTAGCTTTTCTGCCATTTTCCTGTCACCCTTTAGTAATCCTTTCACCCCTTGGTCATCCAAGGGCCCTGGCTGTGGGTTTTTTTTACTTCCAATGTATTTGAAGATTTTTTAAAAAATATTGTTGGTCTTTATGCTGTCTGCAATATGTTTCTCAGTCTCCTTTTGCCTGTCTGATCACCAACATACATTTTATTTGCCAAAGCCTGTGCTCCTCTTTATTTGGAATCATGGAAGGTTCCCTAGAGGCCATCTAGTCCAACCCCCTGCTCAACGCTGAACCAGCCTAGAGCATCCCTGAGAAGGGTTTGTCCAGACACTGCTGACTCAGACTAGCTTTCCACTACTTAAAGGAATCCTTCTTACCTTTTGGTGTAGGCCTTTTTTCATGCAGGCCTTTTTATATACTTATGCATACCTTTCCTGACCTGCGGTATACATTTTATCTGAGCTTCCAGTATTGTAGTTTTAAATAGTCTCCAAGCTTCCCAAAGGGATTTGGCCCTCCTTACTTTTCCTTTCAGTTTCTTCCTCACAAGCCCCCTCATTTGAGAGAAGTTACCTCTTCTAAAGTTAAATGTGGTTGTCTTGGCCTTTTTGGTCAACTCCCTCTTTACATAAATGCTAAACTCAATAACATTTTGGTCATTGTTCCAAACTTGTGCTGTCTGTCACTTTTTCCATCTCTTACCAGGTCTTGAGCATTACTTAGGACCAAGTCCAGGATTGCCTCCCCCTTGTAACCTTCTTCTCCTTGGCACAGTCATTGAGAATGTCTAGAAGCCCAGTCCTGACTTGAACGCATACTGACCCAATGTGTGGGTAGTTATAATCAGGTATTATGACACAATTATTTAATCCAGCTGCTTTCCATAATTCTTTTAATGTTTTTAAATTATCCTCTAACCTTTGATCTGGTGGGCTTTAACAAACTCCCAGAGTTAAGTTTCCTTTTGGGCCCACTATTTCCACCCCAGTAGTGTTTCTGAAAGCGAATCTAGTTCTCTTAGAATCTCCGTTTTACTGGACTGTATCCCCTCTCGGACAAGCAGAGCCACCCCGCCACCGACCCTTCCTTCCCTGTCTTTCCAATATAATTATATCCAGGAATCACTGTATCCCACTGGTTATCCTCATCCCACCAAATTTCTGCAATGCCCACAATGCCCACAACTTCTTCTCTGGCATGAAGCATTCCAGCTCCCCCATTTTAGCTCAGACACTTCTAGCATATTTGCATTAAAACATCTGTCATTCCCCAGACACGTTAGGCCTGCAACCCTCCTCCTGTGGCCTCTAGACCTTGCCAGGCAGTCAGTCTTGTTTGTCACCCTCTCAGTGGCCAGTCCTAATCCACTTCCCTCTAGAACAATAACAGCCACCCCCCATCTCTTAGAGATGAGCCATCCCGAACCAGAGACATTCCGTCTCCTGTCAGCTTTTCCCCAGGGTTTCGTTTAAAAACTGCCCTGCCACCTTTTTGATTTTATGTGCCAGCAGCCTGGTTCCTTCTCGGGACAGGTGGAGGCCATCTCTTTTGTACAGCTCCCTCTTGTTCCAAAAAGCACCCCAGCGCCTAACAAACTTGAACCCTTCACCCCTACACCACCGTCTCATCCACGCATTGGGACTTCTCACTCGTGCCTGCCTCGCGGGCCTCCGCTTCCCCTCCGGGACCACCGGCCTAGACGCCAAGGCATTCCTCATGAACCACTGGCCCGCTCTGGCCACTTCTAGGGGAGGGGGAAGACAGATGTTTGAGCTTTGCCAGAGAAAGAGAGACTTAGATCCCCTCCCAGCCCCTCTGGGAGCCTGGCGGGTGGAGTCCCGCGCCTGACCTGCCTCAAGGGGCTGTGAGGTTGTGGTGAGGGTGGCCTAGCAGAGGGGAGGGCGGTGCCGTAGGCCGCTCGCTCGGGGTCTTCATGAAGTCAAGGCAAAAATAACGAACTCAATAAATGATGGGCATTCAGGAAAGTGCCCTCTGCAGCTGGCTTGTCTGCCATACCTCAAGGGGGATTTGTGTTTGAACACACACACACACATGAACAAGCTGGTCCTCCGAACCCCTGGAGTCTGTGCAGCTCCTTGTAGGTGTTCTTGAGAACGGTTTCTTTGGGACATGATAGAAAACTGCAGGCAACAGGAAGCCGAAATGGGTGGCGCTTCCTGTCCCTCAGGCCTGACAGGCCCATCGGTCGCCCTCTGCCGCCCCCCCCGCTTCTCCCCGGCCTCTTTGGGCTGCCGTTAACTTGCCTGAGCCGCTTCTACAGTGTGTGGGAAATTTCTTTTCATGACAAGACTGCCTCTTTCTAGGATACACCGATCGATCACTTTGATGAATTCTAATATTAAAGCCAAACCACTAAACATCCCACCTAAATCGGAGGCACCAACATCCCGGCTTTACTCTGCAGCTTGAGCTATAATTGGCAGAGCAAAGAGGGTTTTTTAATTCGTCAGTAACTATAGTTTGGGGCAGGGGGAGAGATTTCTTTGAGTGCAGTATTGATTTTTTTTTTTGCTAAAACTGCCCTATTGATCTTGGTGCATTAAGCTTCTTGGGAAGCAAAAAGCAGACGTGAGGGAGGAGACGGTCCCCCTCCCAGGGCACAAGGGATAGCAACCTCCAGGTGGGGCCAGGAGACCTCCCAGAATCACAGCTGATAGACTCCACAGATCGGTTCTCCTGGAGAAAACGTGGGCTGTGTGGCATTATTACACCCTGCCTGATTCCCAACCTTCCCCAAAGCCCACCCTCTCCAGGCTCCCCCCCCCCAGGTGCCCAGGAATTCCCCAAACCAGAGCTGCCCGCCCTCCGGCAACCAAGTGGAGTCTCCTGAACAGAGACCGGGTGTGGACTCCCTCCTCAGCCCCTGAAATATGCCTCACGAGGGCTCACAATCTGAAAGCCGCTTGGGCGGGTTTGCCTCGTTGTCTGGGTTGCCAACTTCCAGGTGCGCCTTGCAGTTCTTCCAAAATCGCGGCTGATCGCCAGGCCAGTCCCCCGGGGAAGAAATGTGAAAAGTCCTTAGACTAACGCAGTGATTCAGCTCTAAGACTTTATTTAAGGTTCGTAGCAAGACAAACTAACCAGCTCGCAGGCTGGTTTATATGTGCAACAACCCCCACCCCACCCAAAATGCACCCACACACAAGTGATTGGCTATTAACAGTGGCCGAGAGTTCCATAGGCTCTCGGCAGGGAGCCTAGCCTGCCGATAGCCACCAGCTAGGATCCGCTTGTCCCATTGTTACTGCGAGCAAAGCTCGGCTGCTTCGCATGACCACGTGGTGAAATGGCCACGCATGTGGCCTGAGATGGATACATTACACCCCTCCCCCCTTGGTCCAAAAGTCACCCACACACAAAGTCCTGCAGATAGGAGGGTGCTTTACAGGTTCTCCTTGAGCGGCGAGGAGCGGGCACCAGGGCGGAAGGTGACACCGTAACATTCGGCTGAGAGATGGGCGGTGTTGGCGGCTGTGGTGCTGGCAGCGATGCTTCTCGGGGCCCGGTCGTGCTGTCTGTTGGAGAATCGAGGGGTACCTCATTGTGCTGGGCCAGGTCGTCCGGGATCTGAGGTGGAGTGGGAGTTTCCGGGGTGTCTGGGTCCTTGAAGTCCTCGGGGTTGTGTGGCAGTACCCGCCGCCACAGCTGATAGATGTGGCAGTGTAGTATCTGGCTGTCCTCGCTGGAGACCTCATCCAGGTCGTTGTTCATAGGAGGTAGTATCCCACCTTCATCGCCAGTGAAAAGTCCTCAGACTATGCAGTGATTCAGCTCTAAGACTTTATTTAAGGTTCAGAACAAGACAAACTAACCAGCTCGCAGGCTGGTTTATATGTGCAACACCCTCACACCCAGAACACACCCACACACAAGTGATTGGCTATTAACAGTGGCCGAGAGTTCCATAGGCTCTTGGCTGGGAGCCTAGCCTGCCGATAGGCGCCGGCTAGGATCCGCTTGTCCCATTGTTACTGCGAGCGAAGCTCAGCCGCTTCGCATGACCGCGTGGTGAAATGGCCACGCACGTGGTCTGAGGTGGATACATTACAAAATGGCTGCTTTGGAGGGTGGACTTTGAGGAGGAATCACTTCCTTGTGGAGCTCCCTCCTCTCCCCAGGCCCTGCCCCCAAATCCCCAGGAATTTCCCAAATCCGAGTTGGCAACCTGAATTGTTAGTCTTCAGCTACAGTATTTAAAGCAGAGGCCCTCAACTTTTTTCAGCCTGCGGGCCCTTCTGGAATTCTGGCACAGGGCAGCGGGCACAATCACAGAGTGGTTCCCGTGGGATGCGGAGCCGGCCACAAAATGTCAGGGAACCAGGTTATCTGTGCCTTGAATGGGACCTCTTTGACATTGCGGACAGAAGCTCTGTTGACCAGGATGCTTTTGACTCTGCCCAGCCAATCAGAAGCCCTGCTGGGCAAAAGCCCCGCCGAGCCCCACCTACGTTCTGAAAGCCCTTGGTGGTGGTGGGGGCACTAGGAAAGGTGCTGGGAAGAGCCAAGGCCCCCCGTGGGCACCACACTGGGGATCCCCGAGTTGAAGTATGAGCAGTTAGAACCCTTCCAGAGGAACAGTGGAATCCTAAGAAGAGCAGGACCTCTTTGACATTGCGGACAGAAGCTCTGTTGACCAGGATGCTTTTGACTCTGCCCAGCCAATCAGAAGCCCTGCTGGGCAAAAGCCCCGCCGAGCCCCACCTACGTTCTGAAAGCCCTTGGTGGTGGTGGGGGCACTAGGAAAGGTGCTGGGAAGAGCCAAGGCCCCCCGTGGGTGCCACACTGGGGATCCCCGAGTTGAAGTATGAGCAGTTAGGACCCTTCCAGAGGAACAGTCGAATCCTAAGAAGAGCAACACCCTCCTAAGTCAATGGGTTTAGAAGGGTGTAACAGTGTTTAGGATTGCACGTGTAACTACTTTGAATGCAGCATGAGCCACCGCCTGTCGTTAGGTGCAGAAAAGGAGTAGCCAGCAGCAAGCAGTTCCAGGCAGTTAGCACAAAAACGGGGAATGCAGGTCCCCAAACGTCTCCCTCCCGCTCTCCTTTTAGTCCTGGATCCACAACAGACCTCTCCCCCTGCCCCCGCAACCACTCACAGTTGCCGGGACTGCTTTCCACCCCCGCAGGCTGCCCATGCCATTTGGTCTTCTGGGCACTTTCTGTTGACTACGACTTCCATTTGCCCACTCCAGATTGCCTCGGTGCAATCCGCAGCCTTTCTGGCGGGGAGCCCTGGTATTCCGGAATGGGTTTTCAGTCGAAGTGTGCAAAGCTTTACTATCCTTCAGGGAACAGTGCACTCTTTTAAGTGCGTGGGCACTTTCTGTTGACTACGACTTCCATTTGCCCACTCCAGATTGCCTTGGTGCAATCAGCAGCCTTTCTGGCGGGGAGCCCTGGTATTCTGGAATGGGTTTTCAGTCGAAGTGTGCAAAGCTTTACTATCCTTCAGGGAACAGTGCACTCTTTTAAGAACGTCTTTGTGAGGCTGCACTGGAAACGGTTGTTCTTGGCATGATGCCGTATTGAAGTGGTTTCTTGTGGTGCCAATATTATGCCTTTATGTCACACTTTTTAGAATAATATTACGCAGATTAGCTCAATCTGAGTCTAGTAACACCTGAGAGACCAACAAGATGTTCAAGGTACCAGCTTCTGAGAGTCCAAGCTCCCTCCCTCAGACACCCGGATGGAGGCCTCTTGGTCACTTGCCGGTGTCTGACAAAGGCGCCTTTGGAAAGCCGGGACCCTGGGAATCTGGTTGGTCTCTAAGGCTCTACTGGACTCTGCCCCTGTTGGTTTGAAAGCACATTCTTCCCACCTTCACTGTCTTCAGAAACCAGGGTGAGGGAGCAACCATTCTCCCCCACCAGTGAGGCAAAGTGGGCAGGGTGTATCAGGGGTCTTACGGTCCGTGCCATCTGCCTTCATCGTCTTGATTGTTAAGTGAAGTCCTGGTGAAGTTTCCCTAAAGCTTTGCCCCGAGTGTTTCCTCATAGTCTCCTACACAATAATTTTAAGTTTTCAGAGCGGCCGGTGATCAAAACCACACTAGTTTGAGGTTGCTTTTGGTCAAACAGTCTTTACAGAAACAGAATTGCCTCTTTGCTGCCCACAGAAGCCTCTTAGTCTCTCCAGGCACGCATTTCGGATGCTTAACGGCAAAAGGGCCCCAAGCTTGTTGAGAGGCACAATCCAGATTTCACACAAACATGGAAAGGCCCCTTCCCCTTTGGAGTCTGCAGGCGCCTTTGGGATCCTGGCGCCGCTTGGTGGCACCTCCGCAGAATGGCTCCTGCCCCAGCTGACCTTCAGCCACCCCGCCGGGGAGACCCCTTGTGCTGTGGCTGGCAGCTGCTGCCAAAGCGACATGTTTGAAAAATCTGCACAGCTGATCCAGTCCCCAGTGGCCAGTCAGAAGCCCCATCTGGCCATGCCCACTTTCTGAAAAGGCTTGGGGGGCACCAGGAAAGATGCTGGTGGGCAACGTGGTGCCCACATTCACCACTTGGGGAACCCCTGGTCTACAGTGAATACACATGGAACACATGGAGCTGCCTTCTACGGGATCAGACCCTGGGTCCACCAGAGTCTGAATTGTCTACTCGGACTGGCAGCGGCTCTCCAGGTCTCCGGCTGAAGTCTTCCACATCCCTCACCACCTGGTCCTTTTAACGGGAGATGGCGGAGATTGAACCTGGGACCTTCTGCATGCCAAGCAGAGGCTCCACCGCTGAGCCACAGGCCCTCCCTAATAAGCTTAGCATAGACCGTGCACGAACAAACCATAATGTTTATGAATTAACAGCCGTTTTCTGGGGAAGGATGAATTATACCAGTCATGTCCTGACGGGTCTCTCAGCCCACTTTGCCAGCTGCTGCTTGCAAGGGATGGGGCAGGGCACACCCGCAAAATATCAATAGCACCATGTTGTGTCTTAGCATCCAGAGTGGCACAGGGGAGAGAGGAGGAGGAAATGCCCCCCCCCCCCGCAGCTGGGCCCTGTGTACCGTAATGGCAAGTTCTAGCACGGTTTTCTTCCATGTACAAAAACGGCTCTGCTTTTGTTGTTGGCTAGCGGCTGACATTTGATAAAATCTATTTAATCTTATCAGTTGATGAGATGTTTCGGGGGGGGGGGCGGTTTGGCACAGCTTCAAAGCACACTTTTGCAACAGATCCCGGGAAGAAAGCTGAGGACGGAAAATGTTTGGTCCTGTTCCCATTATGTTGACATACACTGTAATTTTAATTTGGGTCCAGAAAATCATCAGCGGATGAATCATGCTCTTTAACTATCCCTTTGTACGTGTGCATCAGAGCAGTGCAGAATCCAGCCGTTTTTGTCCCTCTTGCCACAGGATACCCCTTTCATCAGCTGACACATTCGTTGTTTTTCCAAAGCAAATCAAAAGCCCTGAAAACTGATCTTTTACAACCCAGAGGAATGGTGTTCAGAAACTTGTATGGTGTACAGATGCTCAGATCACAGAAGAAGCACCCAGAGACGCCATGAGCCAGAGGCCGCAGTGGCCGTGGCTGTGCTGCAGATGTGCAGAACCCCCTTGTGGAACCAGTTTACTTGTTCAAGAGGCCTGGGTTTACATGGGGGATCCATCTGGGACATCAGGAGGGGCAGCTAGAACAGTGATACTCACTCTGTGTGAGCCTCCCTGAGGTGCGGGAATGGAAGTAAATGTGGCTCTTTTGACAGATGGTAGTTTCACTTGTGGATCTCCAAGAGTCATGGGAGGGAGAGCCAGGGAGCTAGAAAGTCTGGAAGCAAAGCAGATATACAAATCTCTCCCTGCCTCCAATTTTTGGTGCTCAATTTTGCCTTAGTAAGTAGCAGTCCTGTATAATAGTGGGATCCCCAGAGAGCCCTGCAGAGACAAGACCTCATTGATGGGTAGACAATGGAACAACCGCTGAATTGGAGTAATATACATGCCACAGCGGAGAACTCAGAAAAAGCGTGATCCACTGGAGAAGGAAATGGAAATCCACTCCAGTATCTTTGCCAAGAAAACCCCATGGACAGTAACAAAAGGCTAAAAGATATGACACCGGAAGATGAGCCCCTCAGGTCGGAAGGTGTAGGGCTGAAGGTAAAAGAAGAAGGGGATGGCAAAGGATGAGATGGTTAGACAGGGTTATCAATGCAACGAACATGAAATTAAGCAAACTCCAGAGGACAGTGGAAGACAGGAGGGCCTGGCATGATGTGGTCCATGGGGTCGCAAAGAGTCGGACTCTGCGACCGAACAACAACAACCTGCATTGCTCTGCACCAACTGGAGTCTCCAAGCTGAGTTCAAGGGGGAGACCTATGTGGTATGCATTACAGTAGTCTAGTATTGATGTTACCATTGCCTGGATCCAGGTGGTCAGATCAGCAGAGTAGAGGTAGGGGGCTCATCATCTGGGCTAACCTGAGCTGGAAGAAAGCATTTTTTGCAGCTTCATTAATTTGCCTCTCCAGTAGTAATGTTGGATCTAGTATGACCCCGAAGCTCTTAACGAAATCAGCAAGAGTCAGCTGAACCACACTAAAATTGGGAAGGACAATGTCGTTCAAGATATCTTCCCAACCAGCATTACTTCTGTCTGGTCAAGATTTCCTTTTATTCCACACACCCCTTCTTAGCCATGTAACTACAGTGGACAGGTAGTGATTAGGACTTCTACTGCATCACCAGGATGTCTGGATGACGATATAGAGCTGGGTGTCATCAGCATGTTGCTGATAAAAAAGGTAAAGGTTCCCTTGCTCAAAAGCCAGTCGAGTCCGACTCTAGGGTTGCAGTGCTCATCTCCGTTTCAAAGCCGAAGAGCCAGAGCTGTCCGAAGACGTTTCCGTGGTCATGTGGCCGGCATGACTAAACACCAAGGTGCACAGAACGCTGTTACCTTCCCACCGAAGTGGTCCCTATTTATCTACTTGCAATTTCTTGCTTTCCAACTTCTAAGTTGGCAGGAGCTGGAACTAGAGACGGGAGCTCACTCCATCACGTGGCACACTCGGGTCTCGAACTGCTGAACTACCGACCTTCCACAGCCTGCAGTTCAGTGTTGCTAATAGTCAACCCCAAAATCATGAATGATGGTTGTAAGGGCTTTACATAGAGGCTGGAAGTCACAGGGGATAGGACTGTCCCTTGTGAAAGCCCACAGGGCAGATCCCACATTGTTGACAACTGGTCCCTGATGACAACCCTCTGAGCCTGGTCTGTGAGGAATGATTTAAGCCAGTCCGTAGCATGTTCCCTGATACCTACATTTGCCTCCAAATGCTTCAACAGGACGGCAGGGTCCGTTGTGTCAGAAGCTTCAGATATGTCCAATCGGAGCAAAAAAAGAGAGTAATTATCTTCTTCTACAGCCAGAAAGAGGATGTCAGCTAAAGCTGCTCGGGCCACCTCTGTCCCATAGCCCTGCCTGAAGCCCCACTGAAAGGAGTCCAGAACCAGTGAATTGTCCAGGATGACCCGGAGCTGATCTCAGAAAGGGCAGATTAGAGACGGGGAAATGATTGGCCGTATCATTTTTCTGTAGGTAATAGATGGATAATGAGCGGCGGAGGGAAGGCACCTGAATCAGTGATTGATTTACGATGGACATTAAGGGTTGGCTGATGTGGTCCTTACCTGGGTTTGGCAGCCGGTGGGGACAAGGACCCAGGAGGACACAAAGGATGCCCTCCTCCACAGATCCCAGGATCCTGTTCCTGTCCATCGTGGCAACGAGGTCAACATAGCCCATAAGCAGACAGATGATGTATCAGACATTTCTTGTGACTGACCTGTGTTACAGCTGGCATCCACATCAGAGCCTATACACAATATTTTGTTAACAAAAAGACCTTGGCACACATATCGCATCTAATGGTCTGTTCCTGAGACAATAAAGGTTAAGATTTAGGAGTCAGCAGATGCCAAGATACCTTTAATAATCGGAACGAGCTGATGCAGTGGTCACAGAGAAGTAACATTTCTTTGTGGCTGTCACTGCTGCTTCATATGTCTTCCAAAGGGCTCTATAATATGTTCTGTCAGATTCAGTATGAGTTTTCTGCCAGCGTTATTCTAGATGATGACCAGATCTTTTCAGGCCACCCAGCTCTGTGGTAAAAATGTTTTAAAGCAGCACTTGTTTCTATTATTTTGGGAAGTTTTAATCCACCAATATCATCATCATCGTATCGGCATTGTGTGTAGTATAGCCAGGAGATCCTATGATTGTCTGGCTGCCAAAAGTTCTAGCTCTTTTAGTGTTAACCTCCACTAGGTGGCAAGCTAGCTCCCCAATCTTAAACAACTTGTCACCTGCAATAATACACCTTAGTTGTACATGGACACTGGGACCAGAGCTTGTAGTAAATCCGGATGCTTTGCTGCCACATATACCCAGACGACGTGATCACTGGACCGAACAACATCAACTTCGCCATCTCAGGCTGATTCACTTGCTCATCTTCTATGCCATTAGATGCCCAAAATGCCCTTCCATTCTGTACATAGAGCAAACAGGTCAAACCCTACGCCAAAGGATAAACGGATACGAATCTGACACTAAGAATCACAAGATTGAGAAATCTGTAGGAGGACACTTCAACCTTCCGGGACATTCAGTGGGTGACCTCAAAGTAGCTGTCTTATTGCAAAGGAACTTCTGGAACAGACTGTAAAAGAATATTGCTGAATTAAAAGTCATTACTTGGAACAACCCCCCCCCCAGGATTTAACAGGGATATTGGTTTCTTATCTCACTACATATGCTAATCTCATCCAGTCGTTACATCTGTATTCTCAACAAGAGATCCTCTTTATTTTATTGTATTTTCATTGTATTGCTTACTTGGAATAGTAGATTGGAATAGTAATATAACACAATAAATAGTAGAATGTAATGTAATTTGGAACGGTAGATTGGAATGTATTTCTGTGGTCTGCTGGCAGAGGAGACATAACGCTACATAACCCATCATCCCACCTCAAAGAAAAGGATGCTGTTAGTTACCTCCATGCTTGAGAGAGTCTCAGTTAATTACTGTCCGCATTCCACAATTAAAGCGAGGTCATTTACTCATCATTCTCCAATTTTGATATATTTATTTTCTTCACTATGTTTCCCCCCAGAATTAAATCCAAACAAATGGTGCCCATATAAAACTAAGCTTGTTATTCCTGTTTGGTCCTTGCATCTATTAAACACCTTCATTATGTTGCATGCTAATTTGCTGCTCACCCTCTACCTACATGTGTGGACTGGTAACTTCCATCTCAATGTATCTGAAGAAGTGTGCGTGCGCACAAAAGCTTATACTTTGAATAAAACATTGTGGGTCTGAAAGGTGCCACTTGACTCAAATTTTGTTCTTTTGTTTCAGACGAGCACGGCTATCCACATGAATCTATCCCCATGTGTATAAGTGTAATTTTACAAAAAGAAAAGAAAAGAAAGAAAAGGGTTTTTTTACAGTAAGGGAAGGTGCAAATAAAGTGGATGGATTTTTATGCACAGTTTTCAATATTTACACTTTGATTAAAGTTGCTGTGATTTAATATAATCTGAGCTAGATATTCCTACATACAAGAGAGCTTGGATGTAAATTTTGCCATGAATCGTCCAAATATAAATTCTTAGAATAAAGGGGAAGGGGAAGAGTAAAGGTACGCCAGTTATGAATCCCATCAAGAACAGAATTAGTATTTACATATGAGAGATGTTGAGGGAGGTCAGAAGTTCACATTGACAAACAAAGTGATGACATAGGATAAATACTTCATGAAAATTAATTGATATTGGTACAGGGTTGTACCTCGATAAAACAGGTCAAAATCAGCAAATTAAAATTTCTAAAAAGTCAGTCCTGTGGAGCTGTTGAAAGCTGTAGTGGCTGAGGAAACCCAGGTCTCTGTTTAAGCCAGGATGACACATAGTGTTTTTAATTTTTTTTGTGAGTTCTAGTTCAGCACTTTCACCTTTGAAGTATTTTTGTAGAAGAGTGACTTTAATAGTATATCCAGGGAGATTGTTCCCCCACATTGTTTTCTGAATGTTGTGATCTCTTCTGTCTGATTCACGTCAATCGATTTTCTCATGCAGAAATCAACATGTTTGTCCAATGTTGTCAATAGAAGGGCATTGTTGGAACATGATGTGCACGTGGATGAGCCCAGGATACTGTAAATGATGTTATTCCACTTGATTGAATTGTTACATTTAGATTTCCCCCCTCCCCCCCAAAAATACTTGGCAGTAACTGCCATAATTTGCCAATAATGGCATGTAGGGTCACATTTCTCTGAAGTAATTCCTTCCAAAAATTCTTCTGGATTCCCTCAAAATTCTTCTCATGAGGAACTGTCATTTTTGTTTTGAGGCTGACTATGCAATCAGCCTTTTCAGTGAATGCCACCCAGTTCCCCTCCACATTACAGCCCGGTCCCGCATGGCTTCTGTACATTGAGGTCCTGTGATTCCTGGCACAGCCTTTCTGGAAGCCAAGGAGAACACCTCCTTCCTTTCTCACCAGCAGCAAAACTGTTTGGATTGAAGACAAGATTCAGCGGTACTGGTCAACTCTGATGAGAGAATGGCTCCCCACCCTTTGCTTAACATTTTTAAGTGAGATAGAAACTCTTCGGGCTTCCCTTAAACATGAATCAGGTGTTCCACCTGAGGAATCCTGAAATGTGCCTCACCTTTGTTGTTTTTTAAATTTTCATGCAAACTGTTATTTGTGAGAAGTGTTTTGAAGCTTCTCTTTAAAAAATTAACATGGACGCCCAATTGTCTGCAAACAATTAGGATAAAAGATGTTCTTTCATTTCCGTTTCTAGTTCCAAAGATGCTTATCCTGACTTCTAGGAAGTGTTGGGCGATTGAGCTTCCACAGTTCCCTTTCGTTCAGAGGATATTGTCCTTGTAGAACCAATGACCTTTACAATGCAGGTTTTATGGAAGTCCCTTTTTCCCTACCGATTGTATTGCATGGGATCTCATTTCAAGCTTTTAAGATGGAATGATTGCAGACTTTGTCCAACTGCGGAGATTGGATTACGCTTTCCGTTTCTCAAAGAAAGCTAAGAGATGCATACCTTCTCTCTCTCCAGTAACTTAGATGTGCGGCAGCTGCAGTTTTGTGCCAGAACCACAAAGATCGATGGAACACACTTAATTGGTCTTTATCTTGCCATTACAATTTAACACTTCTTTTGAGGGAGATTTTAAAAGGATACGGTTACTGCCTTTCTAAGGACTCTTGAGTTTGCACTTACCCGTTTCTCGTATCTCTTTCCTCTCATCCCAGTAGAACAGAGCATTCTGCATAGCCACTAATGAATGCAGTAGACATCTGTGTCACTAGATACTAAAGTTTCCAAAGTGCTGAACCTACAGAGGTTAAGAACATTCAGCCACTTCTTAAGGATTACTGAGGTGCAGTGTTAGTGGGGGCGTCTGAGAGCTGACAAGATCCAGCTAGCCTGTCTCATCCGTGTTGGGGCGCACTGTTCTTAGTGATGGCAGTGTGATGACTTCTTAGTGTTCTAAGTGTGATGACTTCTCTTAAGTTCAGTACGTTTCTGCCACTCTAACAGCTTTAATTGTGTATTGGTTTTAACTTGCTGCTGGACGCTTGTGATGTTTGTGTATTCTGCTGTTTTGTTAGCCGCCTGGAATTTGAGAAGATAAAGCAGAGTTAAAGTATTTTAGATAATTACCCAATATGAGTTTTGAGGTGTACCTCCACACCAGTATTGCCTCTTTAAAAAACATGCAAGTCTCTCAGCTCATCTTCAGAGGCTGGAGAAAGGACCATGTGTGAAGCAGATAAGGAAGCAGTTGTCCAGGAATGCTGGGGGAGAGAGGATGCCCAATCAGGAGGCCTTTATCCTCTGGTGATGCTGGGGTGGGAAATGGTGGCGTAAGGAAAGGAGTGAAGTCCAGGAAGAGGCCTTGTGCAGCAAGGGTGCAGGAGGGCAGAGTCAGATTTGAAAGTCTGGGGATTTTTATGGGCAGACCTCAAGAAGGTATTCACGCAACAGTAGTCCAAGGTACTGTGATACTGAGGCGGAGATCCCAATGGCCCTGCACGTTCCATGGTGAGTGTGTGTGTGCGTAAATAAACGAATTGGCTATTTGCTGTTCCTTAATGGCCCCTCAGAATTGCCTAGGGTGACCCCTCCCTTGACTGTGTGTGTGTGTGGGGGGAATCCGTACGGTCACGTGCAGCAGGACCTGGGAGCCTGGCACTGATTCCATAGCAGTTGGCATCTATTAGGGCACAGATGGTATTCATTTATTATTTATTAATTTAAAATGTTTATTAGCCGCCTTTCTATGTTATAAGAACTCAAGGCAGCTTCAACGTCCACAGTAAAATGCATAATAATCAATAATTTAGAACTGCCCATAGGCAGAAGAACTAATCAGCTAATCAAACGCCACTGTGAATAGGACTGTCTTCAGCCACCTCCTAGAGACTGACAGTGAGGAGGACCAGGTGCCCCTCCCTGGGGAGGCTGTCCCATAACCAGAGGGGCTGCCACCGAAAAGGCCCTCTCTTGTCTTCACACCAGACAAGTTTCTTTGGAGGTTGGGACAGTTAAGAGGGTCTCTCCTTGTGATCTTAGTTCCCGGGCAGAGCATATTGGAAAAGACGGGCCTTCAGGTACTCTGGGCCCAAGCCACGTCAGGTTTCAAAGGTCAACAGCAAGACCTTGAATTGTCCTCGGGTGTCAGATTGGAAGCCAGTATGACTGCTGTAAGATTGGGGTTACACAATCCCAGTGACTGGCCCTGACCAACATTCTGCATAGGGTGGTCAGGTCCCTCCTGGTAACCAGCAGGGGATGGGGAGGACTTCCCTGGAGAAAGAAACAGGGCTCAGGTATTTGTGTGTGGGGGGGAAACCCTCTGTGGTAGAAGCTTGGTTTTACCATAGAGTTTTTGCCCACATATCAGAGTGATGCCTGGATGTTGCTGGTGTGATGATGTCACTTCCTATGCAATGCCAGTAATGAGGCCTGGGCCTTCCTCTTTCTCCAAGTGTCTTCCAACTAGCCAGCTGATTGGGAGTGGGGGTGGGGGGACAGGGCCTGGCATTGGGGAGACCCCCCACCTCCACCACAGGGGGTCTGGCAACCCTAATCCTGCAGTAGCTTCAGTCTCTGAACTCTGTCCAAGGGTAGCCCCAAGCAGAGCGCATTGCAGTAGTCCAGTCTAGATGTATGTACAGTAGTAAGCAGGGCTAGTGGGCATCCTATGGGGCTTGTTAAAAATGCATCCCCTTTTCTAGGTTGTTGTTCAGAATGCAAGTACTGCTTGGCCTCACTCATTTGTCTTGTTTCTTTATCTTGTGGTGTGGAGCATCTAAGGGCTACTGAACATGAGATCGATTTCCTACACAGGTATGGTTTCAATAAGCATAAAAGATGATTAGACACGATCTTCCTTGTGGTCTCTGTGAACTCACACCAGCCAGCTCAGGACATATGCAGAATCTACATTTGGAATGTTTTAAAACCAGACTTGTAGATGTGAAACACACACACACACCCCTTTGAGCATGCCCAAGGTGAAGGAATTGTGGCTTCTCAGTCAGGTTTTCGGCCACAGTAACAGCAGCATCAATTGGCATCATTTTTCTGCGAGTTGCCATTTTCAGCATTTTTCTCTCCTTTAGGGTTGCCAGGGATTTAAATTACCTTTAAATCCTGCAGGAGGGGAGGGAGAGGGTCGGCCACAGGGGTGTGCTGTTGGGGGGTGGGGCTTCCCCCACAGGACAGTGGGCTGGTGGCAGGCAGGGCCCCCCGACATTGGGGGATCCCCACCCCCACCTGGTGACTGGCACCCCTCCTCTCCTTTCTCCAGCCCTTCCCTATTTCCCCTCCGTTTCTTCCATCTTTTTTCTTCAGCCTTGTTTATCATCTTTGATTTTGAGGACTCACACACACACACACACGCACACACTGAATGTGGTCCAATGTCCAAGAGGTACCAGCAGTGTGAGGATAAACTATCTTCCTCAGATGGGCTAGACTAGAGTCTTTTTTGCCTGGAACACAGCAGAAGGCAGTGGACAAAGGTTCACAAAGCAAGCCAAACAGGTTCACAAAGCCATCTCATTCTGTCTTCATGTTGGATGCCCTCTTCATGCTGGTGGGGGCTTCCTTCAGACGGGTGGCTTCAGTACTGGCAACTCCAAGTTTCTCTTAAAACTACAAACAACACCCAAACTCTGTTTTGGGCACCCTGCTGCTGCCCCTGACTCCAGAACCCTCAGTTCCGTGAACCGTTCCGGAGCCAGTAAGATGAAGGAGAAGCATCAGCTGACACCTGATGAATAGAGATCCAC
Organism: Gekko japonicus; assembly: GCF_001447785.1. Taxonomy (NCBI): domain Eukaryota; kingdom Metazoa; phylum Chordata; class Lepidosauria; order Squamata; family Gekkonidae; genus Gekko; species Gekko japonicus. Next base: position 594,455 of record NW_015170909.1, on the reverse strand, counting down.
CCCTCAAGTCATGGCCTTGGTTGCACTTTGGCAGACATCTCTGCCCCGATTGTGTGCCCTGCGCTTCAGTTGCCAGGTCTCATCCCAGACAAGATGAAAGAGTTCATGCCTGTCCCTCATACACTTTGCTGTTTTGGGACCACTCACTTTACATGCAACTCGTTTGATCCTTCTCTGAAGGGCAGCTTGGTGTTTCTTCACAGGCTGTTCTGCATTCTTCCCCATGCAAAGTAGAGCCATCTGCTGCTCCACCAGCGCCTCTCCATTCCTCCCAGGGAGAGATCTCCCATCCCATATCAGGACTCGCCAAGATCCTGGGTTTGATATATATCTCTTGATAGCAGACCTAAGAGGCTTACCCTACCTCGGACCACCATGGATTGATCATAACTCCTTCAGCACAGGGTCAGAACATGCAATTGTATCCTGAATTTTTGCAGGATAGTGATTGCATGTCCAGAGCTTTGGTGGAAAGTGCTGTCAAGTCACAACCAACTAACGGTAAACCTGCAGGGTTTTCAAGGCAGGAGCCATTCAGAGGTGGTTTGCCCTTGCCTGCCTCTGCATAGTGACTCTGGACTTCCTGGGTGGTCTCCCATCCAAGTACTAACCAGGGTCAACCTGCTTAGCTTCTGAGGTCTGACAAAACCTGGCCCTCCAGGTCATACAGAAGATATAATCGATGTTTAGTATCATGGCTATGGCCAGAAATACAGGGGAGCAGTTGGGGGTCTCCACTGAAAAGATCATGGAGGATGCTTCTGCAGGCCAGACCTGGACCCAGCTCACTTTCCCAGCAGATGTGCATTTTTTAAAAAATTTATCAGGGGCCCAGTCCCTCTTGGCATTGTGGGGTGTGTGTGTGTAAGGGAATCCTGCCTTCTTTCATGTAACTTTTCCAAGCTGAAATGGCCCCAAGAGGTTTTTCCCCTCCTTTTCACGGCCTCAAGAGCCCCTCCTTCCTCCACACCACAGTCCCAAGCTGAATCAGACTTTGGCTGCTTTTCAAAATGACATTCCCTACAGCTACTGTGTGGTTGCGGGGAAGTGAGCCTCTTTAAAAAGCATCATGTCTGGTTTGGCCCTGAGATATGCCAGATGGAGAGCTCAGAAATCCAGGATAGCACAGTCTTGCGGAGGGACAGAGAAGAAAGGAGCTACAGACTAATATGTTCTCTAATAGATATAATGTGTGCTGGGACCCAGGTGTGAGAAGCACCTGAGAATGGCTAAAAGTCCAACTAATTGCAGAAGTGATATTGTAATTCAAAGACAGTCTTATGTATGAGAAACTTAAAATAATTAAAGATACACAAGTATCTTAGTCTGCTATGATGGACCCCTGCTGCCGCTTCACTGTGAAGCAGATTTTCTCCACCAAAATTCTTAGTTCCCTTCAGGTACTGAGCTGGCCCCCTAGTAGTGTGATAATATTTGTGGTTTTATACATCTGAATTTGACTCTGACAGAGTCTAATCTAGCTTTTGCCCAGCCCAGTCAGGAGAAAATAGGAGCCCCCTTTTTTTAGGTCACTTGAAATGGCACTGGAGACTGGAGCGAACGATAATAAAGATTTTATCTAATAGGCAGGGATGGTATGGAATAGTCAGGTACTGGAAAGGCTGAGGTAAATGTCGTTGGTAAAATCGTATATTTTTCAGATGACAGACAAGGTGGTGTTGTAGCAGCTTATTTTCACAAATTCTTGGTTCTTATCTGTGAGAGATAATTGACTAAGTACTTTGGTTTCAGTTACAATGTTTCTGTATATATTTTCCTAATAACTGTTCAGGTTTTCTGGAAAGGTATTTTAGTGTATCAGATTCCTTCCCCTTTTCTGAAATCACAATGTGTCCTCTTCCCCCCGAGTAATCTATAACGTTCCCTTTCACCACAGACCAGGAACTGCCTCAGTGCCGATTCCCTGTACAACTGGACAGGACTCATCTCTCTTCCCTGAAAATATATCCCTGTTCCTTTTGGCCTGACTGGGAGCTTCAGCCCGCTGCCCAGCCGCTCAGCCAAGATCTCCAGCCCCAGTTCTTGGCTTCTGTGTGAAAACGAACGTCAGCTGTAGCTGACACTAGACCCTGAATTCTTAGATTGAATTCTTCCTCAGGTTTGAAAAAAGCTGAGACCGGGTCAAGGAGGTGAACCTCCGGGCAGATGTTTAGTCAGACATCGACTCCTGTAGCTGAACTTTTGCTTTACAGAGCAGCAACTGCCGCCGAAGTGGACTCTCTGACTGCCTATGTAGCCTTCCTCAGCTGGTGCCGGCCCGTCAGAGGAGAGGAGCTGCCTGCCGCTCAGGATCAGCATTCTAGAGCACAGTCAACTATTCCCCTCCCTTCTCTGATTCTGCTACATTAGGGAAACAGCGTTTTAAATGTAGTCCGTCACATCTGCCAAGAATGTGAGCCCTCTCCATTGGAACAGATGGCTATTTTTAGAAGATGATTTTGAAAACCTGTAAATGTATCAGTCTGATTTGATTGTCAGCTTCGTCTCAGAAGAGGCTCTTTACCTTCTGGTCTTCTTAGGGCTCATGTAACCACTCTCATTTAATTAGCTCTGTGGAATTAATGGACGGCATTACATTCTTTTACGTGAGTTCACCTTAAAGATGCCAATAGTTGTATTTTAATAAAAAGATAAACGGAAGCAAAGATTCTCTAATTTATTAATAGTATCACTTGTGTACTGTACAGCCCCCCCCCAAAAAAAAAACCCCACAGTGTTGTTCAGGTACACTGTAAGGCTGTGATCACACACACTAAGTAATCCACTTTCAATCCACTTTCAATGCACTTTCCAACTGGATTTTGCCAGTTCGCACAGTAAAATCCAGTTGGAAAGTGCAGCACTGAAAGTGGATTATTCAGTGTGTGTAACTTAGAAGATGATTTTGAAAACCTGTAAATGTATCAGTCTGATTTGATTGTCAGCTTCGTCTCAGAAGAGGCTCTTTACCTTCTGGTCTTCTTAGGGCTCATGTAACCACTCTCATTTAATTAGCTCTGTGGAATTAATGGACGGCATTACATTCTTTTACGTGAGTTCACCTTAAAGATGCCAATAGTTGTATTTTAATAAAAAGATAAACGGAAGCAAAGATTCTCTAATTTATTAATAGTATCACTTGTGTACTGTACAGCCCCCCCCCAAAAAAAAAACCCCACAGTGTTGTTCAGGTACACTGTAAGGCTGTGATCACACACACTAAGTAATCCACTTTCAATCCACTTTCAATGCACTTTCCAACTGGATTTTGCCAGTTCGCACAGTAAAATCCAGTTGGAAAGTGCAGCACTGAAAGTGGATTATTCAGTGTGTGTAACCTCACCCTACGTGCCAAAAGATAAACAATTTATCACTACAGATCTTTGCTAGCACTTTATAATATTGAATGGTTTTAGAAGGTTATTATGGTGTTATAATTGTTATTTATGTGTTTTATCTCTTATGTAAGCCACCCTGAGCCGGGGTATAAATTGAACAAACAAAAATAAATAAGGTAAAATAAATACAGGGGTCTCCAATCTTTTTCAGCCTGCAGGCACCTAGGAGGTTCCGACATTGCGTGGTGGCTACAGCTATAAAATGGCTGCCGCAGGAAGAGGACCCAGCCAGGTGGCTGCTGCAGCTGACCTTCAGTCACACAGGGGAGGCCCTTGTGCTGTGGTGGCAGCTGCTGCCCAAGCAAGATTTTTGGAGAATCTGCACAACCAATCAAATCTCCAATGGCCAATCAGAATCCTTTGCTGGGCAAAAGCCCCACCTGCCCCTGTCCACTTTCTAAAAACACGTGATGGGCACCATATTGTTGGGGACCCCAGTCTAATATACAGGGACATTAAGTAGCCACCCAGGGCTTCTTAAGTGCACACCTATATCTGAATTGAAGTCATCTGGAATAAATGGTCAGCAGGCAGCATTCCAGTCACTGCTTCCTGCAACGAGATCAAGGAGCTCCCGGCTCCTTACAATAACCTTGTGAGGTAGGCTAGACTGAGCAAGTTACTCTCCACGGCCACCCAGACAAGCATGGTGGCATACTAACCTGACCTCACGTCTCCTCAACCCTAGTTCAGTGCTCTAACCACAAATCCACAGCAGCTCTTTCTGTTCAGACTGACCGTCTACGCAGGGCTAAAAATCATGCCCATGTAGGAAGATCACCTGAGAAGCTGTGTGGGAGAACGGCCAAACTTTGCCCTCATTTCCATCATGCTTTTTTCACCTTTGGTAGCCAAATACCATTAAAACCAGAATTGCCACCTTTTTTCTGGTTTGGGCACTGTGCCCTTCAGTGCTTTGGCAGACAGAAATGCCCACAGGCACCTCTGGCTCGAAGCAGGCAAAGTTCCTGCCTGCTGTGCCTCTGTCGCTACAAGAATCCTGGCTCAGTGCAGAAGTCGGGTTTCCCAAACTCTCCGAGCCCCTGTTTGAGGGGTTCAGAGTGCCAAATACTCGCAGGCTCCCCCATTGTCCTCTCTGCAAGTTCTCCTTCCTGGCATTTTACCCGGGCGTCATGTTCTGCCTGGCTTTGCACTTGACCTAGCCGTGCTTATTGGCAGCCTCCATCAGACAAATGCATCTGGTTAGCTCCTGTTGGAGACAAGAATGCTGGACTCGGTCTGCTCCAGCAAGGTGAGCCTTCTGCTCTAGTTAAGGAAAGGGGCATCAGTGCTGCGATGCAGATACTGGGAGAGGTTATGGTCCAGAGTCTGTCCCTTCGGGTGGCCAGCCCTGGGTTGGGAAATCCCGGGAGACTCTGGGGGTGGAGCCTGGGGAAGGCGGGGCCTGGGGACGCGAGGGACTCCGTAGAGTCCATCCTCCAATCCAGGAGGACTGATCTCTGTACTCTGGAGACTGATTGTGATAGTGGGAGGTCTTCGGGCCCCACTAGGCAAAAAGGGTGGCCGTTCTACTCCGGATTCTTTCCCGCTTAAGTTACTCAGTGCCTGGGGCTGTTCTGGGCTCGACAAGCCAGGCACTGTGAGGAGGAGATTACCTCCGGTTAGTTTCAGCTGCCCGCTGTGCTGACCCGGTTTTGATTTCTCATCCTGTTCTGCAGCCCCGTCTCCCGTCACGAATGTGAAAAAGGGGAAAGTTGGCAAAAACAGCATCTCGCTCTCCTGGCAGGAGCCAGACCGACCCAACGGCATCATTCTGGAGTATGAAATCAAATACTTTGAAAAGGTGCGCTCCTCCGTTCTTCTCTGGGAATGGTAATCGCTGTGGAAAGGAGAGGAGAGCTTGTGTGCCTAGATGAGTGTCAGCCTGATTACTAGACGGGAAGCGATTAGGAAGTCCTGAAGTCCGTGCGTGTGTGATGTTTCTCATTAGTGTGCCACATCTGTTGAATAAATACATTAAAGCTGCCTGTCAGCTTCTTCTGCCATTGTATTGTATTACAATTAAAGCAACTAATTGCCTAGGACTAGCGAGGTGCGTGGGAACCGGCACCCCTGTTGCTTCTTCACCGGATGTCATGTCATCTCCCTCCTCTTATTCCAGTAGTATTTGGCATTTAGATAGTGCTCTTGAGTCTTTGAAGAGCTTCAAGCCCATCCTCTTCTACTCCTCAAAGCCACCCTGCAGTTATCCCCATATTACAAGAGGGACGACTGAGGCTGAGAGAGTTCGGTTGGCTTAGAGGCCTCTGTCAGGCTAAGCAAACCAGGTGTTGCATGTGGCCTGAGGCCAGACATGAATGCCCATCTGGACTCGCAATCACACCCAAGGGGTGTGCAGCTTGCCTTAAAATGGCTCCAGGGGGAGGGGCACAAAAGGACCTCAGAAGAGCCATGCTGGATCAGTCCATCTAGTCCAGCATCCTGTCTCTCACACAGTGGCCAGCCAGTTCCTTTGGAGATCCAACAGTAGGACATAGATGCCGAGGCCTTCCCCCGATGTTACCTCCTGGCACTGGGATTCAGAGGCTGAGTGCCTTTGGATGTGGAGGTTCCGTTTAGTCACCGTGGCTAGTAACCACTGATAGACCTCTCCTCCATCAATCCGTCTCATCCCCTTTTAAAGTTGTCTCTGCCCATGGCCATCCCTACATCCTCTGGCAGCAAATTCCACATTTTCATTACTCAGTTGGGTGAAGAAGTATTTAAAGGAGAGAGGAGGGGCTTGTAGCTTCCCTCCTGTGCCATGTTTGCCAGCAGAGCCCCCCTTCCCCCCTCACAGCACTCCAGAGCCCAATGGGCTATTCTAAAAGCAAGTTTTGGTGTGACAGTGAGTCTGACTCATGTCACATGTAATGCTTTGTTTCGACCTTGCTAACAACACATTTTGTGTAGGTCCAGGATCTCATTTTCTCTTGTCTCTGTACAGATGTCGGGTGAAGCCAGAGCTTAATTAAATGGGAGACAGGGTGATCATCCGGCCACCAAACTAACAGTGGTTCTTCTGGAGCCGGTCAAATGAGGATCTTGAAGCCATGATTTGAAGTTGGCTTATTAGCCATAGTTACTTTTAACTCTGCTTTGTCTGATGTACAAGTACATGAACATACCTGAAGCTGCCTTATACTGAATCAGACTCCTGGTCCATCAAGTTCAGTATTGTGTACTCAGACTGGCAGGGGCTCTCCAGGGGCTCAGGCCAAAGTCTTCCACATCACCTCTTGCCCAGTCCTTTCAACTGGAGATGCCGGGGATTGAACCTGGGACCTTCTGCATGTCAAGCAGAGGCTTCTTCCCTGATGCCATCTGCACTTTCATGCAAGCCAGGATCCCGGCTGGGTCCCTATGGGAGAGACAAGGGAAAGAACTAAGGAGATGAAGCCAGTATTATTAAGGCAAATGAGCATTTCAGCACTTGCATGTGAGATAAAGCCTGGTTTTACAGGCTAACCATTATTAAACTGGATTATTGTTTTGTGTTAGGTCTGAACTGAGCTATTATGAGCCAGTGGAGAAGTTTCCATAAAAACTGACCTTTCTAAAGCATTGAACATGATGCTTGAAACTGGATGCACAATTGCTGTAGCAGAAAGAAGGACAGCACTTTTCATTCTTATGGTGTTGCCATCAAACACATAATGCATATTGTTGCCAAAATTAGTCACATTTAAATAATAAGCTCCCCTAACCAGGCCAGCCCGATCATGTCAGATCTTGAGAGCTAAACTTGGTCAGCCCTGGTTAGTATTTGGATGGGAGACCACCCAGGAAGTCCAGAGCCATGACACAGAGGCAGGCAAGGGCAAAACCACCTCTGTCTGAAGGTCTCTTGTCTTGAAAACCCCACCAGGGGTCACTGTGAGTCAGCTGCGACTTGGTGGCAAAAAACAAACAAACACAAGGACACCCAATAAACATATCCGGGAAATAACATTTGATGTGGCTAGAGCATAAGAATGATATAATACCGTATATTCTTATAGAAATCTTTCTTACACTACATTTGTCTTGAAAAGGATTTGAGTCATTCCAAAAGGGGGGGGGGAATCATAGGTTGTGTTTTTTTTTGTAATGCTCCCCCAGATTTCCCATTTTCCCCTGTCTTCCCAGTCCTAGGCTGCCATCACAACCCACAGTAAATAATCCACTTCCAATCCACTTCCAGTGCTGCACTTTCCAACTGGATTTTGCCAGTTCACATAGTAAAAATCCAGTTGGAAAGTGCAGCACTGGAAGTGGACTGAAAGTGGATTATTTAGGGTGTGTGACCACAGTCCTAGTTTGACATGTTAGCCATGGTAACCGGAAAAAAGCCCACAGGAAAAAAAGCACGGTCATAAATGCTCACAGGGAAAAAAGCCCACATGGGAAAATGCGCACACGGAAAACTGCCCACATGCAAAAAAGCTGACATGCAAAAAAGCCCAAACATAAAAAAGCCCACGCAGAAAAAAAGCCCACATGGAAAGAAGACCATGTAAAGTGCCATAGATGTTTATAATGGTGGATAACCATTAATCTCCATTTATGAGAATGAACAGGTATTACCTATATTTTATGTTGTTATTTTAGGATTAAAATATGTCATATTTGCATGCAAGAATTTGTGTTGTGATTTTATCAAATATAATTAAATAATAATATTGCTATGTTATTGGTAAATTACTTCATTGTACGAAGAGGGCTTTAATGTTCTTGAGTGTAAAGGCTTGGAGGGGAAAATACAGGAAATAAAAGTGACCATTTTGTTATCAATGAATTTTAATAAAAAGGAAAAACAATAACAACAGAAACTGAACTCTATATAGAAATATATTTAAATAAAATTAAATACTTTAAATTTATTAATTTACCATTTGTCAACCTTTGTAATGTTGGGATGCAGTAATTTCTAAAGTAAAGACAGAGGTTAAATTATGTATAGACTGTCTAGTATACACAGCTTTTGAACAACTATATGGCTCAAAATTCTTCAAATAATTAATATTATTTACTTATTTGTTATTAAAAATTAAAACCATAAGATAACAAAACCTTAAGATTACATTAAAATAAGTCAATTTCCTAGCTCAATTTCCCTTTACTTGTATTTACAGTGTGGTACATCCAGTGACCACAAGAAAAGACTACCTAACCCTAACAGTAAAAGCAACAGGTATTTAACAACAACATATAGTGTGCTACACCCAGTGACCATGACAAAAGACTATCTAACCTTAATAGTAAAAGCAACGATTATTTAACAGCAACATTTAATAACAATAATATTAACAATAATTTAATAACAGCAACAATAATAACAACTCAGATATAATTCTTGATTGCAAATTAGCCAATCTCCTTAAGTAATTAAGTTTATCTTCCGCCTGCTCATATTGCTGCACAAAAAGTGGCAACCATGTCATGTATTGCCTCTTATTTCCTCTTTTTCACCTCTAGGCGACCTGCCTGCGCATTAGCCAGTGTTAGTTTGTGGCAAATCTGGTTCCTCCGCAGTCTGTCAGACAGAGACCACACACTGGGAGGACTGCTGTGGAAAAAGGAATTAAGAGCACTATGTGATATGGTTGCCACTTCTGTTATTATTTGTTATTTAATGTTATCTTATGGTTCTGTTATCTTATAATAATACCTGTTCATTCTCATAAATGAAGATGAATGGTTATCCACAGGGGTCATTTCCTGCAGGAGCGCACAGGAGCAGAGCTCCGGCAGTAAAGAGCCCAGGGGACGGGCACATGCAACAAGCCCCACCCCCTGCTCCCAGCAGCCCCAGGCTATGAGGAGCAAGAAGCCTCTTTCTTTCTTTCTTTCTTTCTTTCTTTCTTTCTTTCTTTCTTTCTTTCTTTCTTTCTTTCTTTCTTTCTTTCTTTCTTTCTTTCTTTCTTTCTTTCTTCACAGATCTGTGCGTCCCTCCCCATAGCTAGCAATCCAAAACATTCCAGTAGCACCTTTAAGATCAAGTTTTATTCAGGTACAAGCTCTCCCTCCTCTGCGAGGACAGATCTGCACGTTCCCCCCCCCCCAAATAGCTAGCAATCCAAAATAGTCCAGTGGAGCCTGAGCGGTGGGTGTTGCCTTCTGACACACTTCTGGTGACGTCAGGGGGTGTGGCATATGCAAATGTTATGCTAATGAGTTATGCTAATGAGCTCCTGCACCTCTTTTTCTACGAAATGACCCCTGGTTATCCACCATTGTAAATATCTATGGCGCTTTACATGGTCTTCTTTCTGTGTGGGCTTTTTAATGTATGGGCTTTTTTCTGTGCGAGCTTTTCCCCATGTGGTCTTCTTTCCATGTGTTTTTTTTTCTCCTGTGGGCTTTTTTCATAGAACCGCTAACCACTACAGCTGTGTGGCAAGATGCTTTTCAAGGGTGTGAAGGGAGATACAAATACCTCTGTTCAGAGTAATAATTTATCCCTTTACAAAGTACTGACAATACTTTCAGACCAAGCCAGTAAATAGTTGTTTTTGTAATTTTATTTTATATTTGTTGTCAAGTTGCAGCTGGTTTACAGCAATCCCTTAGAGTTTTCAAGGCAATAGACCAGGGGTGTCAAACATGCGGCCCGTGGGCTGGATCAGGCTCCCGGAGGGCTTCTAGCAGGCCCATAGTGGAACTGGCTGCTTCTTCTTCCAGTTCTTCTGCTGCTGCATCATTGTAGGTTTGCAGGTTACAGACACACACCTGAACAGCATACTCAAGATTGCAACAGCACAGACATTTTGATGTAATAATTCAGAGCAACAGGTGTCAGTTATCAGACACTGCTAAATAAACAAAATATTCCAAGAGTGCTAATGCCTTAAACATGTTTTTAAGTTAAAAAAACCCGTTTGTGTCCTTCATAAAGTTTATATCTCCACTATCTGGCATTACATTTAATACACACATGGCCCGGCCCAACAGGGTCTCATGCAGTGTTCCCTCTAAGCTGAGTTAGTGTGAGCCAGCTCACAATTTTCTACCCTCCAGCTCACACATTTTTGTCTCCGCTCAGGAAGGAGGGTTCCAGAGCAAACTAATGTATGCAGCAGCCAAATCACTGGCTCACCACTTTAATGCCAGTAGCTCACAAGGTAGAATTCTTGCTCACAAGACTCCACAGCTTAGAGGGAACATTGGTCAGATCCAGCCCTCCTAACAAACAGGTTCGACACCCCTGCAGTAGACGTTCAGAGGCACTTGACCATTGCCTGGTTTTCATTGTGTTTTTGTTAGTGGTCATCAGCAAGAGCATCCTGCCGTCCATTATGGAAGCTTGGGTTTTAAAATGATATGGAAGTTAATCTATCGGGGCTTCTGCCCAGAAGAGTTTTGCCCTTCTTTGGAGTGGTGTTGTGTACATTGGATAGTGTGCTTTTCTTCTTCATGAAATACCTTTGGCTGGGAGAAGGAGAATATAACTTATGGGCTTGCCACTTGCCCAGATGTGTGCTTGCAAAGTGACAGCAACAGTTGGGTCTTGTGACAGGCGCCCTGAGCAGCTTGTGAGTGGAGACAATGGGCTCGTCCACATTCTCATTTGCATTCCTTGTGTTGCTTGCTTCATTGTTGTTGTTGTTTTGTTCTTTTCTGCTCGTGTTTTGCTCCTTCTAGTGGTTGATGTGATAATACATTGCTGCATGTCCGGCATATTTCCCTGCACTTTAAATCTATAGGTAGATAGGCTGTACATGCAGCAATTTAATATTGAATTGACTGCTACAGGGAAGAAAACACGTGCAGAATAGGGAAAAACAACAACAACACACAATGAAAATGAAATGTGGAAGAGCCCAATGACGGGGGGGAGGGAGGGGGCAATGGGGGGTGAGATGCCAAAAACTAAATTAAAATACGTACATATTTGAAGCTATTTCTTTCAAGTACATTTTTTAATTGCATACCCAATTATTATTGTCTGGGGAATCTCTGAATCTTAGTGTTACAGAAGTGTATAGTTGTGAGGCTGCAAGACTCTTCCCCATAGTCAGTACAGACACCAGAACACAATTGGGGACAAACTGAAACAGCAAAAATGTGGGCCCATCTTGAGATACTCGTTGGACTTTCCATAGATCAGGTTTAATCTCATGGAGGACCACCACAAGACGGCTGCAAATTCAACCCAAAGAGGATTTCAAGACCCTCCCCTGGTCACTTGCTTACTCCCTCTCCGTGTGCAGACCTTTCTTGTCTTAGCATGAAAGACTGTGATGTCTGCATCAAGGTTAATGCTGGATACAGTCAGCTCTCAATTAGTATTTTAAGTAGGGATAATCATGAAATCCAGTTAGAGCAGATTTCACAATCAAATCTTGGACTTCTCTATTGAACCATTCACCTTATCTGAAACTGTGCGGCAAACTTGGCTGAAGTTGACCGTAATTAGCCTTGGCGCAGATATAACTCTGCATCATGAAGAACACGAGGAAGGGAAGGGAGGTGGGAAAGGACACCTGCCAGTCTGCGCCCAAACATTTATGCACGGTTAAGAGATGGGAGCATTACACCGGTTACTCTGTAACAACTGCCACCAAGCTTGTCCTTGCTATTTCAATGTTTGCCCTTGCTCTGTGTTTATGCCTGTCTGGGTGTGTGACAACAAAGGACCAAGAGACCAGCTACACCATCATCAAATCCAAGGAAACCACAGTCACTGCCGATGGCTTGAAACCAGCTTCCACATACATCTTCCAGATCCGAGCGCGCACTGCAGCAGGATATGGTGGCTTCAGCCGGAGATTTGAGTTTGAAACCAGCCCAGTGTGTAAGTCGTCTTAATTATTGCCCGCCTTTGTCGTTGTCATTGTTTCTTTAAGAGAGAGAGAGAGAGAGAGAGAGAGAGAGAGAGAGAGAGTCAGCAGAGGGTTTGCCAGACCCCTCCATCTCTCCCCTGATCCTTCTGTTGTGCTCAAATGCATCAGTCTTTAGTGCAAAGTTTGAGTCCAGTGGCACCTTTAAGACCAACAAAGTCTGGCCTTAAATAATTCTGGTCTTAAATAACTGTTGGTCATGAAGTTGCCAGTGGACTCAAACTTTGTTCTGTTGCTTCAGACCTGTTGCTGCCCACCTGAATCAGTTTTTAGTGCCGCTCAGCAGGGTGACCTGTCTACCCCAACTTTTGTTCCTCATACAGCCTGTTGAGAGATAAGACACAGGGCGGTATTTAAATGTAGGGTGTCAAATGTTAACAGAATCAGTTTTTAGTACCGCTCAGCAGGGTGACCTGTTGAGAGATAAGACATAGGGCAGTATTTAAATGTAGGGTGTCAAATGTTAAATTGTGGGTTCAAGAGGCTATCGTGATTTCAGCATAGCTCTTTATTGCAGTAACATTAAGAACAACAACACACGTGGTGAGCTGCATCCATATACAAAACCCCCAGTCCCAAACACACCCCACGTGGTGAGCTGCATCTACCCCCAGTCCCAAACACACCCACAAAAGGCACATCAAACCTGACAGTTAAGGAACTTCCCATCTATGTCCTTTATATGGCTGAATTGTTGCCATTTTCTCAACACCTTTTTAAAAAACTGCTGTGTTCTTTATTGCCAGATATAGTCTTTGGGATCTTAATTAGCTGCTGTCTTGCCTGAAGGAAGTTCCGGACACTGCCATAGGCAGAACGCTTCGTACTCAGCACTAGCGCAGTTAGGGACCAAATGAACACGTTTACCAACTCCGGGTGGGGGAAATATCTGGGGATTCTATATAGACAACCCTGTGTGAAGTTCCTCTTTCCTCCTTTAGCGCCTAGGAGCTGGGGCATCGACCCCTGGCATGCATGAACAGTGACACGCTGAACTGCCAGATGAATTTGCTGGGGGCTGGTTCTCTGCCTAAGAGACCAAGACTCAGCTCGCTCCCACGGTGTCCAGCCAAGTCGCCCCCCCCACCCCCATGTCCTCCCTGCTTTGATTTGTTGACACATCAGCATCTTCACCTGGCAGATGTTGCAGCTCTTTTGGCACCTGGGCAAAGAAGGCTGCATTCCCCTGGTCTAGCACAACTCATTCTGCCTCCTGATATCACTACTCGGTACATCTCTCTGCCCCCACATTGGCTGCCATTGTGGTGCGGACAAGGAAATACAAAGTAAGTTGAGCCGGATGTTATAGAAGGAGTGGGGAGAAATCCATAATGGTAAGACCAAGTGCCCTCTAGGGGGTTCTTTTAAAATTACACGGTTAGAACTAAAGGTCTTACCTCTGTTGCTTATTTATGTACAGTAGGATTGCCAGGCATCCCCCCCCCCGGGAGGGAAATGGCCCACCCCTGGTCAGATGGCTGGCTGGTGGGCTAGCTGGAAGTGGGAGGAGTCCTAGCACGGAGTGGCAGCAACGTTGCCAATGACACAGCAACGCCACTTGCATCACGTACAAGAGGTGACATCATTGTGTCTCCAGCAATGCAGGATGCTCTGGTACTTGGGCAAAAACTCTGTTGTAAAAAGGGCTTCTGTCAAGAGAGTTTTTGTCCAAATACCAGAGCATCCTGCATTGCTGGCAATGTGGTGATGTCACTTCTGGTGCACATCGGAAGTGACATTGCTGTGTGACTGGTGGCATCACTGTCATGCCAGGCTAGGCCTTTCCTTGCTGCCAGTAAGTATCACACACACACACACTGGTTGCCAGGGGGACCTGACAACCTGTCGAGCACAGTCCTGTAAAGAAACATTATCATAGGAGCTCATAATATCATATCATATCATATCATATGGATCATTTTGTAGAAAAAGAGGTGCAGGAGCTCATTAGCATAACTCATTAGCATAACTTATTTGCATATGCCACACCCCCTGCCGTCACCAGAAGTCTGTCAGAAGGCAGCACCCACCGCTCAGGCTCCACCCCAAAAATCTCCAGGTATTTCCCAACTCAGATTCAAACCTGGGTCTCCCAAATCCTTGTCTGGAACACTAACCACTACACAAC
>NW_015170909.1:574545-579234 GCF_001447785.1 Gekko japonicus | reverse complement strand
TTGAAATTACCCCGGCTCATATTTATCTGAATCTGCGTGTCCCCTATTCGAGGGCTACACTTTTCTCCCTCTAGGCTAATATTCCAGGCAATTCTAATTGGAGAGCCCTGTCCCTTTCCATTTTTTTTTTTTTGGTGGCCTTATTGTGGGCAAGTTTCACCCACCACTAAAATGTATGTGTGTACCGTATACCGATTCCAGTTTCAATTTGCATGAATGACATATTTATTATATTTTCATTCTATCCAGGAAAGGTTTCATAATGGAAAAAAATTCCCTTCATTTCCCTGTTGAATAGAAACTCATTCTCCATATTTATCTTCTGAATTCAAATTCATCAGCCTTTGATTATTGTTTGCCTTAAGCTCTCATCATCCACTTTCTTTTTTTTAACAAAAAAGCTGTCAGTTTTCCAATTTTCAGTACCTCTTACCTTTTAAAAAAATGAAATACATTTGAAAGGAATCATTATATATGGGCAGACACGGCCACGGAGTCAGCAGGCAAGCGAATATAGAGAAAAGAGCTTAGTGATGCAAACATTAATGTAATAAAAATTATCTATTTAATGTATCTCATATTGCATTAAGCATTAATCATGGCCTATAAGTAGAAACAAAACCTTATTATGCTGCCAAATAAATCTCTATTATGACTTCTGCATGCAGTAGAAAAAAACTTCTTATTGAGAACAGTTCAGTAATCATGTTTCAAGGTATTTAAAAATAACCTGCTGGCATTTCAGCACAATTGGTCTGTTGCCATCTTGACCTTAAACGTATGAGCAAAAACGCCCTTAATAATAATGTTTAAAAGCCTGGCATGGAGCTGTGGCTAGAATGTTGATCGGACAGCTGGTCTGCTGGGTGACATCTGGCTCCAAGAGCTTTATAGTTATTAATGAATCCGGATTAGCAAATGTTCTGGAGCAGCAACTAAATGGTGTTACAGGTGCCAAACAGGGTGGTGGTCTCTTTCCATCTCAGCCAGAATCTGTGTCCAGTTTCAGAGTTCCAGCTGGGAGGAGCAGAATGTTTGTGCCAGAACTGGGCCGGGGCCTGGAGATCTCCTGGGGTTACAGCTGGAGGCGATGGCTGCTTTGGCGGGTGACCTCTGTGCCATCAGACGCCGCTGAGGTCCCTCCCTTCCACAAACCCTGCCCACCCCAGGCTCCACCCCCAAAGCCCCAGGGATTTCCCAACTCCGACTTGGCAACCCCTCATGGACAAGAGTCAGTGAAGGGCTCAGTGGGCGCCCCGTCATGAACAGACCTTTCTCTGCTCGATTATAAATGCATTTTAGAACTATGTAATAACCATATCAGAAATAAATGCCTCTGTATCAGCGGTGTGGGTTTTGCAATATATATCTATATATATGTATCTATCTAGCTATCTTTATGAAATGATAACATTCACTATAATTTAGCCAAGTTCTAATGATGATTTACGGATGAGAAACTGAAGATGAAATCCAAGTCCAGGAGCTCCTTGGAGGGTATGAGCTTTGCAGGTCAAAGCTTTGCAGGGTATGAGCTTCCGCAGGTCAAAGCTCCCTTCCCCCGAGCCCCTCTGCCAGTGTGTCTGGGGGAGGCCCATAGGAGACAAAAGAACACTGGAAACAGACCAGAGGGGCTGGCCGCCTGGGCTGCAGGGGAACAGGAGCTGCCTGCTGCTTTCTGACAGCTTTCTCCCTCTTTCCCATGCTGGAGGAGAGGAGAAGGGATTGGATGGCTTGGTGGGGCCTCGCCCCAAAGGGGAAGACGTAAGCAGGGAGTTCAAGGCTGGCCAGGGAGGAAGAGCACGGGAGAGACCCAGAGGGCTACAGGGAGCAACAGGGAACCTGCAAGCGGGAGAGAGGGACTCGGGTATCTGCCAGTCCACCTCCTCCTGCATCATCTGAGGCCACTGCCAAGCTCAACAAGCCTAACAAGTCATGCCCTGGATGGCTCTGCTGCACCCAGCTCGGCACCCTGCGGACCCAGGACCCAACAGTCCACCTTCCAAAGCAGCCACTTTCTCCAGGGGAACAGATCTTTGCTGCATGGAGATCATTTGCAATCCCAGAAGGTCGCCAGGCCTTTCCTGGAGGTTAGCAACACTAGATGAGGGGGCCTCCTTGGCACTCTTCAGGAGGTGCTGTGAGGCCTGGAGAGCGGGAAGCTCTCCCATGTGCCAGCTGGATCAACGTGGGTTTTTTTTAGAGGCGTTCAGGGGCTCCCGAAGTCCACTGAGCTCCCCGAAGAGGAGCACAGTGCAAGGGGCTTGCTTGGGACTCCCCGTAAGTGGAAGCAAGCGGGTGGGGGTCCTTTGATTGCCCCGAAGCAAGAACTGATCAAGAGCGTCAATGCCAGGCATGGGCATGGAGCCGTGACCACCCGAACGAGGGGGAGAAGCAGGAAACTTCTACTTTTTAAAAACACCATCACCATAAAAGGGCAAGCAACAACATCGGCGACTCCCCACTGATTAAGCCCCCTTTAACTCTATTGGAAACACAAAGGATTAGAAGGGTGAAGAATTTCTTCCCTTCCTCCCCTTTCTTTCAGCGGCTAAGAAAAGATCTGAAAGCATTCTTTAAAATGGGCAAAAGAAGAGAAGGTTGTGATCTGAGAACAAAACTGTCAACAAAAATATCGATCTATCAATATTCTGTAGTGGATTACAAAATGGAAATATTAATTTTATTTGGCTTTGACCTCCAGGGAAATAAGAGCTCCTCTGTTTGGAACTACAAATAAATTATCTGGAATTATATGGACTATGTGAAGGCCCTTTAAAGTATTATAAATAACTATATTTTAATTACTACAATTAAAAAGAAGAAGAATCGATAAGAATTATTAGGAACTTAGTTTGAACTTTTTATATGTTATATTCTCATAACATACTTTATCTTGGTTCGTTGAAATTATCAAAGTACATTCTGTTTTCTCTGTATTGTTAACTATAAGAATGCTGGCCGTGGTTGAAACTGTTTCAGTCTTTAATATGACTATAATGGCTATTGTTTTACAAATATAGAAGTGGCATGATTGTAGGGTTTTGTACTGAAAGCCAATCTGAAAGTTTCTGTATTCTAACTTGGGAATGCACCTGCTTTGCTTTAATATAAACATATCAAACTTGCTGTGTAAATAGAGGTAGCTGTGTACTGACATAGAGCTGTTGTACTGACATAGAGTTGGCGTCGGAGAGATTTCTAGTTTTCAACACAATATTTTGGAAATGGCTGGTGTACACAAAGATACATTGTTGACTACAGACTTTAAACGATTATTACAGGAAGCATAACAGCAGTAAGAACAGCTCAGGAAAAAAATTGAAAAACTAGCCTGATACCCGTGCTTTGCTACGGTATTAAAGTTCCGTAAATCCAGTTATAATACTGATTATGTGAAATTTGAAATGTGACATTTGTTGTAGGAATTCTAATGGAGAAGATTGTAGTGTAAGAAATGAAGCGAGATATACGTACAATTTATATTTAATAAGCCATCAGCTGTAAATAAAGCTGTTGGCGTGATACCCGTGCTTTGCTACAGTATTTAAGTTCTGTAAATACAGTTATAATACTGATGATGTGAAGTTTGAAATGTAACATTTGTTGTAGGAATTCTAATGGAGAAGATTGCAGTATAAAAAATGAAACGAGACATACATACTTTTTTGTTGTTGTTTTGCTCATATGAAGACAGTTCTGCTCTGAGCACCTCAGGGTGATTTCGCTGGTACTTGGCCTGCGCAACTCAATGCCCTGCAGGAGTACTATGTCTTTGCCGCATTCCTAAGTTGCCTCCTCCTTGTAGTGTTCATGTATCTGGCTTGACGTTTGCCAGGAGCTTTCTTGGGGACAGTAAGAGGTGAGAGGTGTTAGGGGGAGTTGGTGTGAGGGAGTGACGATGTGGTGGACATTTCTTCAGGTTCATAAGGGAGGCACGCATTGAAATGGATCCTAGGAATGTTCTTTACTATCTCCCCATAAACATTCATACCCTGGCCCTGCTCCTACACTTGACAGACACTGGCCTGTCTGGTGTTGGGGGGATTGTATTTAAAGGCATCGGGGACGCTGGGCCAGTAACAGTGCTATGGCTGAGCAAACCTCCCCGGCGGCTGTAAGCATCCCACCTCCTCTCCTACACCTGACAGGCAGCTGCCTGTCCAGTGTAGGAGGGGGAAGGGGAGGAGTATTAGAAGCCACTGTGGAGGCAGGGCTGGCAGGATCACTAAGGTGTTACTGCTGGGGCAGGCTCCCTCGTGGCTTTAAGCACCCTGCAACCACTGCTGCACCTGACAGACAACCGCCTGTTAGGTGTAGGAGGTGGCAGCAGTGTGTTGGAAGCCACCCCTCCTCCTCTTCTACCCCTGACAGGCAGCTGCCTGTCCAGTGTAGGAGGGGGAAGGGGAGGAGTATTAGAAGCCACTGTGGAGCTGGGGCTGCAGAAGACAGACAACCGCCTGTTAGGTGTAGGAGGTGGGGGGAGTGTGTTGGAAGCCATCAGAGAGGCTTGGCCAGTAGCTTTGCTTCACCTCACAGGTGGTTCTTGGCCACTCCTGATTTCCTCAACTGCCATTACTCTGTGCAGTTCCCTGTAACTGTTAGGTTTTTTTTTTACCTCAGAACACTGAGCTCTGCAGCTGACCAATCAGAGAGTGGGGGGGGGGATAAAGAGAGGCAGCTGCCTGG
>NW_015170909.1:519028-571559 GCF_001447785.1 Gekko japonicus | reverse complement strand
TTTCGCAGGGGTTGGGGGGGGGGGGGGTTGAATGGGCAGGGATCTTTTAAAGGAGGGAGGGATGAGGGATGAGGGATTTGTGATTTTATTTTTGGTTTTAAACTGAAAATGTTTTTGACTATTATTGTAAGCCACCTTGAACTACGAGGAAAGGTGGGATATAAATATATATATATATATATATTTTAAAAAAAACAAAAACAAATGGATCCCTAATGTAAACAGTGGTTGTATCCAAATGCACTGGTAGAGACCACCCATGTGTTTGCTAGCACCGGATCTTCAGAGGGAGGGTTTGCTGAGAGAGCGCTTGAAATGGGAGCAAGCCAGGAGGCAGATGGCAGAGGAGGGGCACGGGGTCTAGCACAGGAGGATTTGGGTCAGGAGGAAGGAGGAGGAAGACCCCAGACCCCAGCTCTCCAGTGTCTTTGCTACTGTCATACTGAGAGGGCTGGAGAAAAGGAAAACAAAGAAACACGCAAGCCACACATACCACTGAAATAAACCTGTTTCTTGTGTCACGTGGGCAGAGCCGGATTGGCCTGGCTTGAGGGATTTAATTTTGGAAGGGTAACTAATTTGAATGAATGAAATTACCTCCATCTCTTGGAAAGAAACCAAATCAACCATAGAATCATAGAGTTGGAAGGGACCTCCAGGGTCACCTAGTCCAGCTATGTTGAAACATTATTTTGGGTGGTGCAGCAGTGTATATCGCTGTACTCTGGTTCCCATTTCCCAGTTGTCTGTAACCATTCCTGGAAGGGGGTGGGTGGGACTGTGCATCATTTCGTTCTCCCAGAGCTGCTTGTTATAATTATTTATAAGTATTTTGTTTGGGTGCTTTTCCTGCCAAAAATGTTTAGAAAGTAAATGCCTTTCTGTTCCACCATGTTACAAGTGTGAATCAGTCAAACAAGATGCCTGCTTGGTAACTTATAGTAAAGGTAAAGGTTTCTCTTGCTCGAAAGCCAGTCGAATCTGACTCTAGGGGGCGGTGCTCATCTCCGTTTTCAAGTCGAAGAGCCAGCGCTGTCCAAAGACTTCTCTGTGGTCATGTGGCCAGCATGACTAAACGCCGAGGTGCACGGAACGCTGTTACCTTCCCACCGAAGCAGTACCTATTTATCTACTTGCAATTTCTTGCTTTTGAACTGCTAGGTTGGCAGGAGCTGGAACCAGAGACGGGAGCTCACTCTGTCACTCAGCATTCGGGTCTCAAACTGCCAAACTACAGACCTTCCAGTCTGCAGCTCAGTGTCTTAACCTCTGAGCCACCGTGGCCCCTGGTAACTTATGCTTTTTCATGCCCCAGGTCTCCAGTAACTTTACTACTGTAATATTGAGAGAGCTGGAGAAAAGGAAAACAAAGAAACAACTAAGCCACCTCTTGAAATAAACCTGTTTCTTAGTTGTTTTCAAGTTCCTTCAAGCCTATAATCCCCTCATAATAGATCAACTGAATGCTGCGTCCAAGCATTACTCTCTTTGAGGACCAGAAGACTAAGTGGTTCCCAGACCTTCAATTATTAAAATAAAAATATAAAAAAGAAGTCTGTAAGGTGTGAAATGTAAGTTCCTAGTTTCTAGGTCTGGAAACAGGGGTGTGGTCCCTGGGGGAGCGTCTAAGGAAAGAAAATCTGAGGGGGAAAAACGGATTTCATTTTATGTAGTAACCTTTCATAGGGGGAGGAAAGTGGTGGTTCCATGTACTCCTGCAACAAATGAAACACCATTTGTGCAAAACCTTCCTTGATGGATTAGGATAGGATTTTCCTAAAAGCTGTGCATTGTATTTTTCTCCCCATTTTCTTTCTGAAAGCTGCTTTGTTTCAACGAGTGTGCCACCCTTTCTTTCTAGCAGTCTTGAACTAAAGGCCCCTGTGAGAGAGGATGGCAATTTTCACCTTAATCTCCCTTTTTGTTTCTTCTCTCAGCAGTAGCTGCCTCCAGCGACCAGAGCCAGATCCCGATAATTGCTGTGTCTGTTACAGTGGGAGTGATTCTCTTGGCGGTGGTTATTGGTTTCCTTCTCAGTGGAAGGTAAGAGGTGAAAGCTGCATATTTGATATACTTTTGTGCTGTCTCTCTTTTTATCTCTCCCCCTGTACCTTTGATCTGGGCAACTGTCTTAGAAGCACGTTTCCGTACAATCAGGAAAACATGGAAGCACTTTAATCTATTAAACTCCAGTATGTATGGATATGTTTCCTGGTGGAAAAGGTTTTCTGTGAAAGCGAAAAAGAGACCCGCTCCCAGAGATGTCGCTCTCCATGAGAAGGGCAATACCAGGGAGTTATATTTCCTGCCGTCTGTTGCATCGGTACGGCTCCTGTGTACGTTCTCATAGCCAGACTATTTGTGGTGAGTAGGGCACCATCTCAAATACAACAAGTATCAATATACAAGTAGCCAATTTAAAGTTCTTTAATGCAGCCATTGAAAAAAGTGGCTTACCAAAGTATGGAGCAAGTTTGCACCTCTGCAAAGAGAAGGACAGAGACTCAGGATGCAATCCAACCAGAGTCAAGTTTGCCGCAAAGGGTGCACTTGGATTCAGGGTCATAGACAATCTTGGCTGAGTATATTTTTTTATGATAAACTTGTTAAACTTGATAAACTTGTCTCAGTCACACGTGCATTCTGAAGTGTATTCAGTGGCAGCAGGTCCTGTCTTTTTTCTTTTTTCTTACTCTTGGACTATGTCAGAGACACTGTCAAATAGCAACATGCATTATCTTTGGCGATGATTTTGACAGTAAGCCACTGGAGAAAAAGCCGTTATGCCGTCTTTGTTGCATTGGAACTGTGGAGTTTGAAACATAATGCTTTTGAGTAAGATAATGTCTTACTTACTGGGGGGGGAGGCATTAATGGCAGATGAGGGAAACAAAGGATGCCCTTCATGAGATACTGGAAACCTGCAGAAAATGTCCAGCAAGTGGTTCTTACCCTGGTTTTATATCCTTTGAAAGTGTGTTCCTTTTTTACATTCAGAAATGATTCTGGATCTTTTGCGGGTCGTTACCATTCTCATTCGTATCCAAGGCAGATTTTTAGATGCTTTCTTTTTTCTTCTCTAATGAAATTTTTAGCAAGTCTTATGTTTACTTCTAAAAATGTAAGGAGGGGGAGTGATCTGCAGTCTTGAGCAGAGTTTATACTCGTCGAAGGTAATATAACTTAATGGGCTTAGAGGTTATAACTCGATTTAGGATTGCACTTTAAGTACTTTTATTCTTAATAGGAAAGGTAATCACATGTTTGTTCCTCTCTGGTTAAAATGAGGGCGCCTTTCAAGTGCTGCTCTTGGGCTGGGTGGTGCTCTTACTTTCCCTCTAGAGATCAGACCAGAAATATCCTCGCTCCTGTAGGCAACAGTTGCACCCGTGTCTCCTGTTGTTGTTTTTTGCAGTGTGGGAGTGCCGCTTTGAAAGGTGGTGTGAAATGAATGTACAGCCCTGCCTTGTCCTGAGTCAGACCGCAGCTCCATTGCGCCCAGTGTGTCTTCTCCGGCTTCAAGATCTCAGTGCTTTCCCCGCTCTGTTCCCTGAACAGGACTGCCAGGTCCAGGCTGGGAAACTCCTGGAGATTTGGGGGTGGAGCACTTTGCTATTTGTACTTAATCTGCACTTCATATATTATTGTTGGGATTTTATCCATGTTTTATTGTAATTTTAATTCACTGTAAGCCACCTTGAGCCTGTTTGCCAGGCAAGGTGGGATATAAGTCAAAATAAATAAACAAACAAACAAATTATACTCTCCTGAGGCTCCACCCCCGAAATCTCCAGGTATTTCCCAACCCAGAGTCAGCAACCTAAGCTAAGGTATCCAATAATGCATTGGGCTCATGGTTCCAGCCTCAAACCTCTGGCAACTGGTGCCTCCACTTTCACAACTGCAAAGACTTCCCACCTCTTGTTTTAAAAAGGACTTCAGAGTTATCTGGCCTGTGGAGGCAGGAGCATTCCTTTATGAATCGCAAAGCCCGGCTGGTGTTTGGAGTGGCTCTTGACAACCCAGGTGAAAACACAACTTAAAACTCCAGCCTTGGAAACTATCAGCCAATTTGGAAAGGAAAGCCGAAGGAAACTGATTTGAGAGGCAGAAATGATTTGTGTCCTGCTGTGTTTGTCTTAGATGCAATTCTGTGTGAGGGAACTTGTGGAGTGTCTTGGGCATGCTGCAACATCACCAGGATAAGAAACGTGTCCCAGGCGGAGCTCTGACCGTTCTTAGAGTCTGCTTATCGTTCTCTGGGCATATTTGATTCCAGTCGGAGGCTCAGTAGGCCACAGGAGGTTAGAAAGTACTTTGTTTAAGGACCGTTCCTTGCAACTATTTCTAGCATTTGGCTGAGAGAGGGAGTTGTGTGGCTCAGAGAGTTTGGGGGTCTGAGCTGGGAAAGACCAGTGTGCTGTGGAGCCAGGGAAAAGGGTGAATCATTGTTTCACTTACTGTGCTTTATTCAACAGAATAGTCTGTTTTGGGGTGAAACTGTACAGATCCTGACAGACACTGCCAGGGGTCATTTCGTAGAAAAAGAGGTGCAGGAGCTCATTAGCACAACTCATTTGCATATGCCACACCCCGTGACATCACCGGAAGTGTGTCAGAAGGCAACACCCACCGCTCAGGCACCACTGGACTGTTTTGGATTGCTAGCGATTGGGGGGGGGGACACGTGCAAATCTGTCCTCGTAGAGCCTCTGCAACTTACCTGGCTGCTTTTTGCTCTGACTGAGGGCTGCTGGGAGCAGGGGGCGAGGCTTGTTGCATGTGCCCGCCCCCTGGGCTCTTTACTGCCAGAGCTCCATTCTTCTGCTCCTGGCTGGAAATGACCCCCGGACACTGCACTTTTAAAGGTCCCCCCCCCCAAACTCAAACTGAACTTTTTTTGTAGGAAAACTGTAGTTGTGGGAGGGTTAATTTTCTGCAGATAATTGGTGGGAAAGGAGTGGCTAACTCTTTTTTTTTTTGCATTCTGCTTGGTCCCTCCTGCTAGTGTTGTAATTCTAGAGGCAGTTTTCCAGATGGCCAAGATCAGCTCCCCTGGAGAAAGGGGCTGCTTTGGAGGGAGGACTGTGAGGCATTGTAGCCCACTGAGGTCCCTCCCTTCCCTAAACCCCGCCCTCCCCAGGCTCCACCCCCCCAAATCTCCAGGAACTTCCCAACCCTACCTGCAACTCCCCTCCCCCCCACACACAATATCCAGATGTGACTTTGCAAAGGCTTTTGGAGCAGAGGCTGTTGATGGCAAGTGGGGGGACCTAATTAGACAGGGAGCAATTGGGGTGGGGAAAGGGTGTGTGTGGCGGAGGGTGAAAGGCTGAAGGCCTCCCCACGGCTTTCCTGCCCCCAGTTGCCCCCATTCTTGTACACATCTGCGCTCCAGGGAGGGTTGCGGTGCTGGAAGTAGTTCTTGGACCTCTAACAGTCTTTCCCACTTGGAGTCAGAAATATCCTTACTTAATGTTTTACTCTAGTTCTTTTAGAAGTTGTTATCTAAATGTTCACCACTACAAAGGAGCACCTGATAAAGTTTAGATAACAAGTGCTACTAACTATCAAAGTTAGATTTCAGCAGTTTAAAAGTTCTCCTATTTGCTCTTAACCTTCCACTGCTAAATAGTAGAGAACATACAGATGTTAAATTGTTGGTATTGAAATCAAGGGTATTGAAATTGTGTATTCACCTCATACAGTTCAGTGTAGTGGTTAAGTGTGCGGACTCTAATCTGGAAGAACCGGGTTTGATTCCCCACTCCTCCAAATGCAGCTGCTGGTGTGACCTTGGGTCAGTCACAAGTTCTGTCAGAGCTGTTCTTGAAAGAGCAGTTTCTGTCAGAGCTCTCTCAGGGTGTCTGTTGTGGGGAGGGGAAGGGACAGGAGTTTGGTAAACAGTTCTGAGACTCTGAGTGAAAGGTGGGGTATAAATCCAATTTCTTCTTCTTCTGTATGTCTGAAGTCTAACTGAAGACTGCGAATGCTTAAGAACATCCTTGAATTGCAGACTATTATGATTCCGCCAAATGTTTTTTATCACCTTTTAAGGAAAAGTGACTATTAATTATAATGGGTGTGAAAGAGGGAAGTCCAGGGCCTAGAAAGCATCTCATTAGATCACATACTTCTAGCACTGAAATTGTGTAAAAATTGTACTTAAGTTTGGCAAAATGCTCTTTAGGAACCCTGGTAGTTTTGATGGAGGGCATTTAAGGTTATTTTAGAACAGCTTTGCTCTATGATGTATCAGTTTGGTTTCTTATCAGCAGTAAGCCAGTGAATCAAGCACTTCAGACGTGTGTCGTATCTGCTGAATCTCTCCGCATATATCATTCTGTTTTGGTCGTGGACTCTCCTGAACATTCCACACGCTCCCAAATCAGTTCGCTCCCTGATCTGTCACTCAGAAGCCATCCCTATCCACTGGCTGCGTTGCCAGAGTCCCGCCTCCAATATTCTAAACAGTCTGCTGTTCCTCTCCCCCCAGTCAGAACACAGAGGTCATTTGCATATCTGGCCTTTGCCTCTAACGTTCTAAACAGTTTGTTGTTGCGAGTCATTGAATGTGTCCTGAGGTAAAATACATATCCCAATTTTCCCTTAAATGGTCACTGGAGTTGCTAGGGTTCTGAAGTCGGATCAGCGCCGGAGCGGGGGACTCCGGTGCTGCTCCGGGAGTGCAACCCTGTCACCCGGAAGTGACGCGACCATGCCAGGCACGCTGGGGGCGGGGCCACAACCATCCAAGGGAAAACCATTTTCCTCGGATGACTGTGGCTCCGCCCCCAGCGTGTCCGGCGTGGTCGCGTCACTTTCGGGTGACATGCACGTCACATGCTTTGGGGGTGGAGTTCCCCCCAGGGCCCGATCCGCTGGCGGCGGGGAATGGGCCTCTGGGGCGGGGGTTTCCCCACCCCCCAGGGGGACTTGGCAAGCCTAGGAGTTGCCTGTGGGGCCTGGAGATCTCCCAGAAATCACCATGTTCCCCAGCCACAGCACATCATTTCCCCTACAGAAAATTTCCCAGCTATTACAGTGGCTGCTTTGGGCAGTGGACTCGATGGCATTATACCCTGCTGAATCCCTCCGCACCCCAAACCCTGCCTTCCCCAGGCTCTACCCCTCAAATCTACAGGTATTTCCCAACCCAGAGTTGGCAACTCTGTAACTGGCTATGGAACTGCTTTCCAGACCCTTGGAACCCAGAAGACATGGCATAGGAGAAGGTGCTTTTCTACCTTAGCTGCCACTGCAAAACCCCAAATCAACATAAGTCAGGGGTGGAGGGAACCATACCTGTTACCATGAGGCTGTCCTCCCATACTACCCACTTGGGGCAGCTGAATTACCGGAGACCAGCCCTGCCTTATAGCAAAGCAGAGGGAAATAAACATGGCTTGCCTCCCTGTTTTCCCCTTCCCTCTGCCACCCCACCAGCCACAGTCGGGACACTCACCTGGAGCTTCCTTCTAGAGCTCACTGTATTTCTTCCCACAACGGGCCTTACTCCTAGTTATTATATATTTTTCAAAGCTGGTTTAGTGGCAGCACTGCTGTGTTTATATTCTACAGAATCCCCCGAGGAAGCCTAACACGAAACATGTAGGGGATGAAAATTTTCTTCCCACTTGCAGCATTGCTTTTTCTTCGTCTCTTTGCTCCAATTGGTGTGGCCCTTCAGTCTCTTCGTGTCCTATCTGAAAATAATGTTGGGGCTTTTCTCAAATGTGTAGAAAGATTGGTCTTGTCTGTTCATGGCTCCAGGCTCCAGATTTAAGTCTGCACAGGTTTGGCCACATTGATAATTAGATATATTGGGGATGGTGGTGATCAAAGCGGTTTGAATGGGGTCTGCTTCTTCACAGCATTTGGTATTTTGATCCCAATCAAATCAATTCTTTGATTTGTTTTCAGAAAATTTACTAATTTCCCTAATAACCTTAGCTATTTCTTCCATAGGTTCTTTTATATTGCTCAGAGTAAGTGCAGTATTATATGCATAGAGTGACAAGTTCATGTTTGGGGTTTTTTTATCTGAAGTTGCTTTTGCCATTTTCTTCTTCTAATTGAGCTGGCTAAAGGTTCAGTAAAAGTAGCAAAACTAAGAGCTGGGAGTGTGGGGGCAGGGTGATGTCACTGTGTGTGACATGGTAGGCATGATGACATCACACAGAAGTTATGGTATCATATTGGGGATGTGGTGCATCGACGCTCTAACATTTCGGCCAAAACTCTGCGGTTACCATATTGTTTTGGGGCAAAATGCTAGAGTATTGAGGTGCAATGTCACCGGTGTGATGACGTCACCTCCATGTGATGTCACCGCGCCGACCACATTGACATGCAGTGAGCCTCTTTGGGGGTGGGGCTTGCCCTCCAGCCAGCTGGCCAGTGGCAGATTAAAGCCCCCCCCCCCGGCCCTACCGGTAGTCTGGCAACCCTAATTAGAACTGTTGTAGAGTGGAACAGTTCAGGAGGGTGCCTTTATAATGGAACAAGTTTCTAGTCTACTGCAACGATTATTATAGGTCTCATCTGGCTTTCACTGCATTGTCTGCTACCTCTGAAAATTCCACTTTCTGCACCACAGTATGTCATGCCTTCGTTTTTTGTTTGCATTGTATCAAAAAGAGATCATGTGGGCAATGAGGCAACTACCAAATCCCAGGTCTTGTCATCATCTCAGCGGAATTGCTGAGGCCTGTACCACCCACAATCAACTGAGCCCTGTGTTAGAAAATCTGCTGATTGAGCTTATGTAGACACATGGCCAAGGGACTGGGAATGCTCAGTGTTCATTCCACTACCAAAAAAGGGAGACTCCAGAGACTGCTCCAATTATCGCACAATCACTCTCATCCCTCACATTAACAAAATTCTGCTTAAAATTATACAACAACACCTGGCACCAGCCATTGAAAGGGAATTACCAGACGTCCAAGCCGGCTTCTGAAGGGGGTGTGGCACTCGTGACCATACAGCAAATCTGCACTGGATCATGGAGAAATCTCTTGAATATCAAAAGATTATCTACCTATGCTTCATCGATTAGAACAAAGCCTTCAACTGTGTTGATCATGACAAACTGCATCTGGTCAAGTTGATACAATCATTGTATACAAACCAGGAAGCCACTGTGTGAACACTGCACGGAGATACTGATTGGTTCAAGATAGAGCAAGGAGTATGACAAGGTTTCATTCTTTCACTTTTCCTGTTCAACATGTATGCCAAAACAATCATGAGGACGTTAGAGCTGGAAGAGTCAAAAATCAGAGTAAAGATTGGAGGAAGGAATATCAACAGTCTTTGATTTGCTGATGACACAACCCTCCTCTCAGAAACTAAAGAAGGCCTGGAATACCTGATCAAGAAAATCAAAGAAGAAAGTGAGAAATTTGGCCTTATCCTAAACATCAAAAAGACCAAGTTCATGACCACTGAGAAGAGGAGAAACGTCAAAATAACAGTTGACGATGAACAGAACCAAAACGGCAAATGCTGTGTCACACAGCAATGATGAGCATGAATTGAATATGGAATGGCAAGGACATCAGCCTAGCAACCAAATGCAGATTAGTCCGTGCTATAGTGTTCCCAATAGCAACCTATGGCTGCGAAAGTTGGACCATGAAGAAGCAAGACAGGAGGGAAATTGACTCATTTGAGCTGTGGTGCTGGAGAAGGCTCTTGCGCATTCCTTGGACAGAAAAGGAGACAAACAAGGAAGTATTGGAGCGCATAAAACCAGACATGCCATTGGAAGGAAAAATCACAAAACTGCGACTGACTTATTTTGGCCATGTCATGCGGAAGAACTCACTAGAAAAAGCAATTATGTTTGGATTGGTAAGTGGCAAAAGGAAACCTAGCCGCCAAAAAACACAGTGGCTAGATGCCATAAAAGTCGACACCAGCCTGAGCATGGAACGACTCAAAGAAACATTACAAGATTGGAAGACATGGAGTGAGCTGGCCCATAGAATCCCCAAGAGTCGGACACGAATGAATGACTAACAACAACAACAGATAGATAGATATAAAATTTACACTTTGGCAACCTTTTCCATGTACCAGCTTACTCACAGTATGCAACTCCTGTGGGGACCCACAATAAACTTGCAGGGAAGGGGCATTCCCCCACCTTTGCTTCTTTCCCTCTCCCTCCTTCTCTTTCAAAGTTCTCTCCTCTCTCTTTCTGCCCACACCCTTTATCTATCAGTCTTCCCTCATCCCCCCCTTCTCCCCTCACCCCTTCTATTTCAGTTTCCCCCCTCTTTCTCCTCCACCCCCTTATATGCAACACTCTCCCCTTTGTCCTCTCACTCCTTGTATGTCAGTCTGCCCCACACTTACCCCAGGCTCTTCTCAGACAATGTACCTCTTTCCTTTCCCCCAGCCCTTCTCAGTCTGCCCCTCTCTTTCTCTCCCCCAGACAATCTACCTCCTCTTCTTTCATCCCCCTCCCTCAGACAACCCCCCCTTTTTTCTCTTTCTCCCCCCCCCCCTTTACCCCCCCCCTTTGAGCCCAGTGGCAGCAGTGCCTGGGAGCCACTCCAAGCCCGGAGCAGCTCCTGGTGTCGGCCGCTGCCGTTGGGCTCCACCATGGCCGCCTTGGCTGGGCCCCTCCACTGTGCAGACAACACTTTGTTTAATTGGAAGGGGGGAATTTAACCTTTTAAATGTTTAACATTTAACATTTTAGAGTTTTCTGCAAACCTAGCGGGGTCCCCCAAGTTTGTAGAAA
This sequence comes from Gekko japonicus, assembly GCF_001447785.1. Taxonomy (NCBI): domain Eukaryota; kingdom Metazoa; phylum Chordata; class Lepidosauria; order Squamata; family Gekkonidae; genus Gekko; species Gekko japonicus. Next base: position 560,803 of record NW_015170909.1, on the reverse strand, counting down.
AATCTGTTTGGGGTAAGTGTGGGCCAGATCCACATGTTTAGATATCCACATATGGGGGCTGCACACTTGAGCAATCAATACATACATGTGTATTGTTTCTCACCCTTATGGGCAGTAATTGTAAATATTTGTGTAGATTGCACATGAGAGATATACCTTAAAATGTCAAAGGAAATGGAATATACGTTGTATTACAGTTGTGGCAATGAAGCCTCTGACATACCTATGCAGAGCTGTTGTGAGGTCAGAGTGGGGAAGTTTATCCAACTGAGGGCAAATTATCCTATTAAAATATCCCCCACCCAGCAAAACCTACCAATTCTAGAAATAAAGTTCCAGAGGATCCTGAGTTTTCACGAACACTCCACTAGCTCAGGACAAACATCTGTCAGCAGTGGAATGCTCGTAGTCCAGCTTCTATACAAGGAGCAAAGTAGTCAGGTTGTCTAAGTAGTAATTTTGCAGCCTGAGGAAGCTTACAGATTTATTGGACAGATGCAACCTGCCACCTCTTTGCTGGACCCTCTAACATCTTTTATTATTATTACCGTTTACTGGAGGAATGATGGGGGGTAAATTGGGGGGGGGGTGTTTAATCCTTCTTTGAGGAAACGGACTGTCCCAATTTCATTGAACAAGGCAGGAGCGGGAACTCTCCTGAAGAACATCAGATTTAGATTCCAGTGGCACCTTTAAGACCAACAAAGGTTTATTCTTGGATTCTGTTGATCTTAACGGACGAGAAGCCGTCGGAACAAGTGTGGGCAAGAAGAGAAGGCCCTCACTGGTTAACTCAGGCTAGCCCACCCACACCTAGGAGCTGAGACGAGACTCCAGAATAGGAAGACTGCAAATGTGATGAATACTCAGATCCCATTCCATCGTGGTTTTCTTTTTCAGCCTCGGGAAAATAATGATTTCTGAGCCCCAATTAAAATAAATAGTGATATTGCTGCAGAGGGCGGCTGTGAGGATGAATGAAGTAAAATGGCGGCATTCTCTGTAGCTCACATTAATGAGTTCGGCTTTAATTCAGATGCATAAATACGAATCTGGGAGTGTCAGTTGCCAACTGCCTCAGTTCAGGGAGCAACCAGAAATCTTGATGTGATGCTGACACAAATGTATTCATTGTTTCATTAGCAGAAGGGGGAAATAGAATTTGTATAAATTTTTGGACAATCTCTGGATGGAAGAAATTATGAAAAATGTGTAGAACGGAGGTAACTATTAATTAGCAATGCATAAAAATGAAAGGGGTGGCCTTGAGTGAGATCTTCTGCCTCAAAATCTGTTTGGGCTCCAGGTGCTAAAGAAGCCTGAAATGGCACCCCCCTTCTAAACATAGGAGACAGTGTTTTTGGTAGCCAGGGCCTTCTTAACAAGTTAACAGTTGTCATGGCATGAGTCATCATTTGCAGCGAGCGCACCAAGAGCTGTTGCTCACCAGCATCTTGTTTGCACAGATGGCTCCAGCAGGTGAAAACGAGGGCCGCTCCTGTCTGGGAGGCGCACCACCATGTTCGCATGCCAGGATCCAGTCCCTGCATAAGATCTGTGCCAGAGCTCAGCACGTGGAGTCGGGTGATACAGCATCTGATGCTAAAGAACAGTTTCCCATTTTCCTGTTAGGGCTTTAAGATACCCAGAAGAACATAGGATGAAACCTACCAACTCTGTAGGTCATATAACCTTGGCAACTGATACCGAGTGGTGACTGAGAGTGAGAACCGCTGAACTGCCGATTCCGATCTCTGCATAGCGACCCTGGGCTTCCTCAGTGGTCTCCCATCCAGGCACCTTGCTTGGCTTCCAGGATTGGGTGAGCCTGGGCCATCCAGGTCAGGGGACAGGAGATTTAGGTGGCCTTAAAGAGGCTCTGAGACCGTGATGGCTAAAGGGCACCTCCAGGTTCAGATACGCTGGGCCTCTGAATACGAGTCGCTGTGGGATCAATGAATAGGGGAGGTTTTGCCCTCCATACTTTACTTGTAGGTCTTTTGGGGCAGGTACCTGGTTGTACAGCATGGAAAACGGGGTGTTACCTGGATGGACCTATGGGAGCATTGAGGGATCCTGGCTGAAAACATCCTGAACCTGAAGCCAGGCATGGCTGTGTGAAGGGACGTCAGCAGTTCTAAAATGTGCTGTGTCAACACTTTGTCAAGCAGGAGTAGGAGGGATGTGTCGTCTGGCATCTGACTGCAGAATGGTGGTGAGTGGGGGGGGGGAATGCCACCTTTTCATATATAGACTAGATCAGTATTCTTAATCAACAGTGTTACGAGAACTTATCTGCAGCTGACAAGCTTCTGAATATTGCCTTTGATTAGATTCCTGCACAATTACCTGGGAGCTTCTAGAACTCGTGGGACCTACGTATTACTTATTTATTTATCTATCAAATTTATGCCCCGCCCTCCCCGCAGAGCAGGCTCAGGGCGGCTTTCATGCAAACATAAATACAATTAAAATCATACAGTTGTTTGAAATGCAGCAGATAAAACAGATACAAATACAAAGTGCTTGCGGCAATTAAAATTTTCAAGATGGCACATTTTCAAGATGGATTTCCGTTTCCCAGATGTTCTCAGATGTTCTTCTGCTCGTAATTTCTTGTGGCATCTACTTCCCAGTAGATATGGTTTAGAATAGGGTCAGTGTGCATTGGAAGGCGGATTAAACCGGCGCCATCAGATGCCAACATCTTGCAAGTGTCGCACCCCCGCCCCCAACCCGTCCCTTCCGGCCGAAAATGCGGATTTAAAAGATACCAGCAAAACACTACTACCTACTTGGAAACGCGCAGCACAGGCGGCCATGTGATCGCCGACGCGCCCGTATCCCGTGGTATGCGAGGCCCTGCCACACGGCGCATGCGCACAACTGCGCAGCTGCCTCGCCTCGCCCTTTGTCCCATCGCTTCCCCCTTGGCATGTGATTGTGGCAGGGAGCAAATGCGGTTTGGCTCGGGGGATCTGTCTGATCTAACACCGCGCTTCAATTTGCTGCGCCTCTAAAAAGCCGCACTTCTGCCGCAGCTTTTCCCGCTAGTGTGACCGGGGCCTTGTTTAGCTCTTTTTTACTCAGTTAGTAGAGAGTGACTCCCTTGAGCGAGTCTCAGAGACAGCCAGAAATCTTGTCGGAATGAATCCAATGGGGGGGGGGTGAAGGAAGCCTGAATGTTGGTCCTTCACACAGGAAGCTCTGTTTTGAAATTGCTCCCAAGATAAACTGCCTTCTGTGGAGAGTGATGGTCAAGGTAGCTGCAGTTCCCCCAGAAAGGTGAGTTGTCTCTAGAGCAGAGATGCTGGCCGGTCTTCCCAGCTGTTTATTGGTGGTGGCCGTCACTGTCCAGTCGCAGCCGACTTGTGGCCGCCCCATATGGGGGTTTTCAAGGCAAGAGGCATTCAGAGGTGGCCTCCCATGGCCTGCAGGCATTGTAGCATCCCAGGACTTCTTTGGTGGTCTCCCATCCAAGGACTAAGCAGGGCCGACCCTGCTTACCTTCCTAGATCTAATGATATCAGACTAGTCTCAGTCATCTAGGCCAAGGCAAGAGATGAGCAGAGGTGGTTTTCCATTTCCTTCCTCTGGGCTTCCTCGGTGGTCTCCCATCCAAGGACTAATCAGGGCTGACTCTGCTCAGCTTCTGGGATCTAATGAGATCGGGCTAGCCTGGAGATCCAGGTCAGAGGAGCAATTCATTAAGGCTACTGAAATGTCGGGTTCCTGCAAGGCGAGGGACCCATTTCTTTTTAAAATGGAGCCGTGTGCAGTCTAGAAGGCTGCCACTTGCCACTGTTTTCCCTGTCAATTCATGTCCCTCATCGGAGGTAAAATCCAGGATGATACATGATTTAATGGGGAGGAAGATGGGGGGAAGCAGCAAGTCTTCTTTGATTAACTGTATATTGTATGACAGAAACAATTTCCATCAACTATCTGAAATTTATTGTAAACTTTCCCAAGAAGCACAGCATGAAACGATTTGCTGTTACAGTAGCTTATGATTGGCGACATCCCTGCTCCCACAGAACTCTCTGCTTCCTTTGTGTCCCCACTTAGCATTGGCCATCTGTGATCTCCCGAGGTCTAAACACAAAAGCCATGGGGAGCCCTTTAAGTCCAGCCAAGAGTCAAACAAACCATTGCACAAGCTCTTGAGTTCTGGAGAAGTGTTCATCAGGCTGGAATTTTTTCTTCTTCAAAGGAGGGGAGTTAAAAAGATGTTTCGGGTCCTGATTTTAAGGCCTCGTCTCTATTCTGTGTAGAATTATTCGCTTCATATGATTGGTTTCTTAAGCTATGAACCTTGTGGTCTGTTGAAATTGCTGAAATCAGGTTCCACTTACACAGCCAGCCAACTGAAGAAGTCGAAGGAAACGTGTCTTCTAAGTATCTAGAACGGGCGTCTTTGCAAAGGCTGTTTGGACAATATTATGACTATGTGGACTCCTCCTATACAATATTTCCTCCTTTGTAGATAAGACATAAAGACCATGTAATCAGGGTAAAAAAGTTACACTGATTACATGGTCTTTATGTCTTATCTACAAAGGAGGAAATATTGTATCTTATGCCTTATTATAGTTAACAGTATGCACTAATGTTGTTGTTGTGACACCCCCAACTTTATAATTGTTTAATATATTGTTTGGCAATCTTTGATGGTGTTTTCTACTAGTGGAATTTGTATATTTGGGAGTTCTATGATGCTAGTCTTCTTCCCTTGTTTTTTTTGGGGGGGCTTTTCTCTCAGTGGCAGTGAGCTGCTGCCAGGAGAAAGGGTGCAGGGGCTGCCCTGGAAGGGACTTCCCTTCCACTGTTCTCCCGGCTGCAGCTTGCCGGGGCTGGGAGAAGGGTGGGGGGGGGACACACCTGGGAAGGCCCTAGTCAGCTGTTAGGTTTAAATGGCTGGCAGCCATTTAACCCGTCAGTTTCACCCCCCCTTCAAAGGAGGGGGAAGCAAAGTCAAATGGTTAAATCGCTGCCAGTCAGCCATTTAAACTTAATAGCCGACTGGCGGACCCCCCACCACACAGCTGTCAGGTTTAAATGGCTGGCTCCAAACAGCCAAATTGGTCACAAGTCTCAAAATTGTTTGGGGAAGGCGCCTTCCTCGAACATCAGTTTGCAAACTTCAAACTGGCCCCTGTTCAGGCCGAATTTCAATTTGTGAACCAGTTCGTGCCCACCCCAGGAGCTCATACCAACTACTAAGTTTTGCTTCTGATAGTCTCGGAAGAAGGAGGGAAAGTTTCATTGTTTTATCTGGGGTTTTACCACTCTGCGGGGTTAGTCCGTTAATTCAAATTTTACTTTGTTGAGTTTGTTTCCTGCTCTGCTGTTCTGCTTACATTATGTTTGGCTGTTTTGTTTGTACACTTGCAATATGGCTTGTGGGAGCGGCTCTCTAATTGGTTTTGGTGGGGTGGGTTTTGGTGTTAGCATTTATTACCTTCCTATTTTATTATGTCATGAGCCACCCAAAGCGCCTTTACTCTGAGGGGTATGATATAAATTTTAAATAAATATAATAAGATGCAGTTATCATTTTGCTGCTTCTGCTGCGGACGGGGGAATCATATGGCTCTTCCATGCAAATGCCAAAAGCCCTCTCTCTACATAGAGGCAAAGTAGCCCTTCTGGGAGAGAGGACTGAACTTAAATGATTTTATACACTTCTGTGAAGTAGAAAAACTTCACACCCGGAAGCACTTCTGCAAAGAGCTCTTAAAGGTAAAGGTTTCCCTTGCTCGAAAGCTAACTCCGTGTCAAAGTATACCTGGCCGGTATCAGCCCCCCACCACCACCACCACCGTATGAATCCTCTTCCGGCACCATCCTGCAAGATCCGTCCCATTGCGCTGCAGGCCCATGGATGAAGCGGTCTTTTTGCTTAACAAGGTTTTGCCATATTTCCATCTGACCATTTTCTCTTTTATAAGTTTGCCAGAAGTCGGCTTTATAGCCTCAGTTTTATGAGACAGGTGATAAATAATTCACTGGATGAGTGTCAGTGTGAAAGTAGGTTTTATACCACATAAAACACCACACGAATATTTAGAATGGAAACGTCTTTCTTCTGTTGAAAAGCACTGACCTGTGATCCAGAGCTCTTCTTTTTTTCGGTGTGATGGGAATAAGACATAAATTTGCTGTGCAGAAATTGTTTCCGAGATATGGAAATGATCGACCACAGACCACATCCAGTGAATTTATACCAGCCAAAGAACATCCAGGTGCTATCGATAAGTGGATAAGCCAAACTTTAAATGTGTTACCGTTATAGCGACAGCTTATCATTCAGTAATACTGTAAATGCTTACTTACAGAAAATAATACTTCTTGAAATGTGGATAAAACAAAACTGAGGACTAGTCCTGTGTGGCTGTTTGTACCACACTGGCAGCCCATTCCTGAGACCCAGATGATGGCACATTATCACCATGCTCAGCAGAGAGGAAAATGTGCAGAAAAGGCCTCACCAGAGAACTTAGTAATTGTGCTGGAGCCTATAGCAATTCCATGGCAGCATATATCTACAACAATCCTGTGACAGGCACATGGAAGCAGCCAACCAGGGTATGCTCTCCCGACATCTGACCAGAGCTGCCCATGTGCAAAATGGAACAAGTGAAGAGAGAGCACCCCGCCCCCCCCCCCCAGAAGATGTACCTTTTGTAATGTATTCAAAGCTGCCTTGAACGCAGGATCTGTTGTGAATCATCTCATAAGGAAGCAATGTTAAGCTTCATCCTGGGCTAGGATCCAAATACAGCCAATGACATCGCTAGCCCAGGAAAAGTGTATCCAATCACTTCAAGCAAGTCCCCGAGCGGGAACGATCGTGATTGGCTCTGATGCGCTCAATCGTATTGGTTGTTATGTGTATGATAGGCGTGGCTATATTAGCCGGGAAATGTTTAAAAGCAGGACAGCTGCAATGTAAAAGCTGTTCTGGCTATCAGATGTTGATCCGTGTTGGAGAAGTATTCGAGTTGAAGAATAAAGTTGTGTTCTTACTGAAATCACTCTCCGACTATTTGTTAAGCCCACGACTTAACACCTTTGTTGTGTCCAGGAGGGCCCCTTTAAAGAGCACACTCCAGGGAGCTCTACGGATTCAGCTTCATGTTTCCTGGTGCAGCCATGTTCCGTTTTGCCACATACACAGGGGAGGAGGCACGGCCATAGCTCACTCAGCAGAGACTTAACAGAACAGCCCAGATTTCTCCCACACAATCGGTTCATGTCTTGAGGATGGAGGGGGGAAGTTGTCAAAAGCGGATTAGGTGCCAGTGTCCCAAGCGAGTTTTAGCATTGACTGAGATGGATTGAGCTGCACTGTTAGATGATAAAAAAACGGGACATGAGTGAAGCTAAGATCCCCTGGACACAGCAGTGTGAAAAGGAACTAGTAAGAGACTTCTTACTTACGGCTTAACTCTTGTTCCATCCTAGGCGATGTGGTTACAGCAAAGCTAAGCAAGACCCGGACGAGGAAAAGATGCATTTTCATAATGGCCACAGTGAGTAACGTTCAGGCAATGTGCTTGTGAATCTCAGTCCTAAAGCTGCCTGGCATTATGTGCTTTATGCAAAATAATACATACTACGGCGGGGCAGCGTAGGGAGGCAAGGACTTCTGCTTTGGCGGGAGTCCTCCTGCCCTCTGCTGGCTCTGCCTGCTGCTGCCTGGCCATGCAGCTGGTGGGGGGGGGGGGGAGAGAAGTGGGGGGCAGTCAGCATCTGGCTAATGACCTAACCATGTTGCCAGTGACACCCCCCCCCCAAAAAAAAAGTTGTCTGCCAGTTTCCAGCCTTGGGCCGGCAACCATAAGTCAACCCTTGCAGAGGAAGGGAAGTCCCATTCCTTTCCACTCTGGGATCTGCTGCCCGCTCACTCTGACTCCCCTTCTCCGCCTGCCGGACAGATGGAGTCTCCTTTCCCCTGCCTCCGGGCTCTCCACCACCACTGACTCACCTTGTCCTCTCACTCACCCACCATCCTGGCCACCTTAGGTTGCCGACTCTGGGCCAGGAGATTCCTGGAGATTTGAGAGTGGATCCTGGGGAGGGTGGGGTTTGGGGAGGAGGTGGAGCTTAGCAGGGTTTAAAGCCAAATAGTTCATCCTCCAAAGCAGCCGCTTCCTCCAGGGAGCCTGGTCTCTGCATTCTGGAGATCAGTTGTAATTGTGGTCGTACAGGTCGATCTCCAGGCTCCACCTGGAGGTTCAAATAACAAATATATACACTGCAAGAACCTTTTTTGTAAATTAATGTGTTCTCTTTGTTAACTACCATCTTCTAAAGTGCATTGTGTGCTATTATAATATCCTAAAACAGGTATATATATTCATTACATGCAATAAACAATGACAATCAGTTCATTCAGTATAATAACTACCAGTCAATTTACATCCTTTTTTTCAAAGTCAAACTTTGAAAAAAATGAGGGGGGAAAAGGATGTAAATTGACTGGTAGTTATTATACTGAATGAACTGATTGTCATTGTTTATTGCATGTAATGAATATATATACCTGTTTTAGGATATTATAATAGCACACAATGCACTTCAGAAGATGGTAGTTAACAAAGAGAACACATTAATTTACAAAAAAGGTTTTTGCAGTGTATATATTTGTTATTTGACTCTTCTAACACTGCTTGGGTTGCTCCGCCTGGAGGTTGGCAACCTATGGCCGCCACTGTTTCTCCTACCCCTCCTGCCTCACAATGCCTTGAGCCCCCTCCCCATCCACAGTTCTGAAACAGATCTGGGGGGTGCCTGAAAACAGCAGGCCCCACAGCCAGTCTGAAATGCTGTCGACTCCAAAGCACAAAATGATTGTTTCCTTTGGATTGCAGAGAGGAAAGAACACAGCCTCATCCCTGATACTAGTTCCAATGTTTCAAATATGTTGGAAGTAGGAATTGTCAAATTTGGTCAAAAATTGGTTTTCTTGGCATTCTTGACAGGCTGCCAGCAATGCCTACTTTGGAATTCTCTCCTTTGAAGTGTTTTTCATGGGACTGGTTAATAGTTTTAGTGTTACGTAATTGAGGAGGTTTTCTGCCAGAACTTCAGCCTTTATGCCTATGCGTGTGCGTGTGTCTCTGCACACAAGTGTGTGCCGTGGGAGGAGAAGCAATGCTCATAGTGTCATGTTCATAATGAACAAGATAATCTTCCCTCCACACCTCTCTTCCAATGAGCTCAGGGCTAGCTCTGTTATCTTTATCCATTTCTACTTGTAATACCTGGAACTCTAATTGTATTCTCAGTTAAATTGCCCGGAGTCAGGACATACATCGACCCACATACTTATGAGGACCCCAGTCAAGCTGTCCATGAATTTGCCAAGGAAATAGAAGCATCGTGTATATCAATTGAAAGAGTGATTGGTGCTGGTAATGAGAGACATCCATCTTTTTTCTCTGTCTTTTGTGCTGTGGTGATGGTGGGGCTGACTTGATGAATGTTCAGACACAAAGAAATGTCCAGTTATTGCAATGGGAAAGGATGGTTTGGGATCCTGTTACTGAGAAAACAATGTGTGAAGGGGAGATTTCTAACCAAGAATGAAATCAGAGTAACGTATTTTATTAGCGCCAATGAAGCAGACACAGAGGCTTTCAAGCTCACCACTCTTCATGGGGCCAGATGTTAGCAACGTTTCAAAACACAGGAGGGTAGAAGGCAGGTTGTGGAGGCCTGGCCGTGGTGTCGTGGTCCGATTTGGCACTCATCCTCTGTGGGACCCAGCAGGCAGCTAAGGTCACATCACTGCTGAGGTGTGGAGTTACGGCTGGGGTTGCCAGCTGCCTGGAGGGGAAAAGGGCCCTGCTCCATTACTGGAGATGGCATGTGGAGAAACGAGCAGCTGAAGCTCTTCATGGCAGGGAGATCAATAACAGCATCTGAAAATTAACATCCCACGAAGCCTCTATGGAAGAGACTGGATGTTTTCCTTCAGCCTTGTTGGCAACCCTGGTTACTGCACACAGTCCCTGGGCATCTTTCTGTCTCCTTCATTCTTTGTTCTCGTGTGGAAATACAGAAACTGCCCAAGGCCATCCATAACTGAAGTCAGCTTGGTTTTACAAAGGCTCATACTCGACTAAATGTTTGAGTCCGATGGCACCTTTAAGACCAAGGAAGTTTTATTCAGAGAGTGAGCTTTCATGTGCAGATGGCCATTTGTCTGAAGACAGGTGCCTGCACATGAAAGCTTATACCTTGAATGAAACTTGGTTGGTCTTAAAGGTGCCACCGCTGGACTCAAACTCTGTCCTGGTGCTTCAGGCCAAGACGGCTGCCCACCTGGACTAAATGTTGTTAGTCTTTAAGGCACCGTTGGACTCCCGTTTTCTTTTGCCACAATAGATTAACACGGCTTCCCTACTGGAATAAACAGTTGAGAGACATGCTGTTTGGAGACCTTACTGAGTGGCTCTTTGGCATGTATCTGTTGCAGCTGAGGCACATACATTTCCCATTTAATCTTTGTTGCACTGCTCTAAATATGGCTGTCTCCTGAAGTATACATGGGCTTTGAAGAAGAACTTTTAACAGGAAGTCATGGATATGTATACTTGCCACAAAACTGAGGACAGTTCTCCATCTTATGGGTCCATCCTCTCTTCAGCTCCACCTCAGATGGCTCCTGCAGAGCTGCCTGTCCCTATAGAACCTTCTCCAGAAAGTGGGGGGCAGCCTGCCAAATAGCAAGCGATGCAGGTCTTGCCTCCCGCCTCTCTTTGCATGCATGCTCAGAAGAGGTGAGGCCATGCAGTCCCTTCGCGTCTCTGCCCTTCAGTTTGGGCACAGGTCTTGGGTCCTGGGTCCTGCCCCCAGCTGCTTTGATTGGCTGCCTCTCATCCTGACCTCGGCATTAGTGAGGTCATAGGTCATAACTCTGACTATCCCTCTTCTAATCAAATGGCTCTGAGATCGGATGAATTTTCTGAGCCATGCTTGCATGGCAGTGCGTTCCATGTCCAGAAAGCTTTAAACCACTGCTCTAAACTGAGCATGTATTTTGATTAGTGCTTCTGCTCTTTGAAGACTTAAGAACTCATTTAACGTCTTTCTCGTTTAGCTGTAGATTGCAACCAGACCGTAAAACAAGATGTTAACTCCAGTATTAATTTCTTTCATCGTAGGTGAATTTGGCGAAGTTTGCAGCGGGCGTTTGAAAGTGCCTGGGAAGCGAGAGCTGCCAGTGGCCATTAAAACCCTGAAAGTGGGCTACACCGAGAAGCAGCGGCGAGATTTCCTGGGGGAAGCCAGTATAATGGGGCAGTTTGACCACCCCAACATAATCCACTTGGAAGGCGTCGTCACAAAGAGTATGTACTTGCTGCTGACGAAGGCTTTAATTAGAGGTGTCTTGGGACCTGAAATCAGTCCTTCTAGCTGGTATCTCAGTGAGATCAAGCAGATCCTTATGGGGGATCTGCTGGCACCGTGGTAATCAAGTCATTTGCATTGCCCTCTCAAGCATGCTCTATCAAGATCAGTAGCCGTGTTAGTCTGTCTGTTGCAGATATCTGAAGAAGTGAGCAGTGACTCACGAAAGCTCCTCCCCTGCCACATATTTTGTTAAGTCTAATCAAATGGCTCTGAGATCGGATGAATTTTCTGAGCCATGCTTGCATGGCAGTGCGTTCCATGTCCAGAAAGCTTTAAACCACTGCTCTAAACTGAGCATGTATTTTGATTAGTGCTTCTGCTCTTTGAAGACTTAAGAACTCATTTAACGTCTTTCTCGTTTAGCTGTAGATTGCAACCAGACCGTAAAACAAGATGTTAACTCCAGTATTAATTTCTTTCATCGTAGGTGAATTTGGCGAAGTTTGCAGCGGGCGTTTGAAAGTGCCTGGGAAGCGAGAGCTGCCAGTGGCCATTAAAACCCTGAAAGTGGGCTACACCGAGAAGCAGCGGCGAGATTTCCTGGGGGAAGCCAGTATAATGGGGCAATTTGACCACCCCAACATAATCCACTTGGAAGGCGTCGTCACAAAGAGTATGTACTTGCTGCTGACGAAGGCTTTAATTAGAGATGTCTTGAGACCTGAAATCAGTCCTTCTAGCTGGTATCTCAGTGAGATCAAGCAGATCCTTATTGGGGATCTGCTGGTACCGTGGTAATCAAGTCATTTGCATTGCCCTCTCAAGCATGCTCTATCAAGATCAGTAGCCGTGTTAGTCTGTCTGTTGCAGATATCTGAAGAAGTGAGCAATGACTCACGAAAGCTCCTCCCCTGCCACATATTTTGTTAAGCATGTTCTGTGGCTTTATCAGGTTGAGAAACTAGACTATCAAAGTGAAAAATTTGTTTTCTTGGGCCATGGCTAGAACAGATTCACAGATCCCTTCATTACCTTCACATTCCCATAGGAGGTGATGCTGTGACCTGTAGATTTTTCCAGGTGACATCTGGGCGAAGGTGTGTGTGTGTGAGTGAGTGTGTGTGTGTGTGTGTGTCTCCTTTCCCAAAGAGCAGCTCCTCTCCCACTTCAAAAAAGTAAGCCAAACACTTGACATTTAGGGGTGGGATGCTCAATCACTCGCCTAGTCAGTGCTCAGCCTGCTTATTAATTCCGATCATCTGAGTCAAAAGTTCATAAATTGATAAATAGTCCAAACATGTTCAGTTTTGTAAAAAAAGGAGACTGTACACATATACTCTGCCACCTCAAAATTGTTAAAAGCAAAAAAAAAAAAGTTTTGTATTTTTGAGATAAAACTTCCTACTTGGGTGCCTCTTTATCCCTTATGGCAGCATCAATCAGTATTTATTTATTTATTTATTTTATATTCTAATTTATATCCCGCCCTACCCTGCCAGAGCAGGTTCAGGGTGGCTTACACAAAATAAAATACAGATTAAAACAATCTGATCACAAAAGCCATTAAAACAATCCATTAAAACAATACAGTATTAAATATTACAGTGCTAACGATGTTATTCCAATATCATAACAATGGGTGAGTGCATACCATATGGTGTTCATTTCCAGCATTGATCTTACTCGGCGCGCACAGGCTGATATTCATTGATAGCTGGCCAGCAGTGCAGATTTGTAGAAAATTGCATATCACTCTGCCTCATGGAAATTGTACCATTCCCCCAATATCACAAAAAATATTTTCCAAACTTCTAAAATACAAAGAGAGAGAGAGAGATGTTTTGGGAATTATGTTACTGCCCTGTTTCTAGCACACGGTATCCAAACTAAAACCATATAGGATTCTTGTGCCACCATAATACATGCTGCTGACTGTACAAGTCCAAAAACCAGGCAGTTTATCCACCCTATGTTTTATATACAATGCACTGAACAGTACTGGTGCGAAGTAGAGGTGAACTGTAATAGTTCTGTGCTTGACAAGGGCACTCTCGTGATCCAATAAGGACCCTTGGGGAATCTCTGCATTCTTTTTTAGTGATTGAGAAGATTTAGTCCACTAATTGCACAGACACAAATGTGGTTACAAACTGCAAACAAGTTTCAAATATGTTTTACAACTATACACCAAGTCACAACCTGTTTGTGCCTGAAACACAGGTAATGAGCCGTGCTGGCTTGGGGGCATGCATTACAAAATTCCCAAGCCAAAGATATACACAGAAATCACTGCTTTGGGCTGTTTACACTGATTTCCCTGAATGGGAATACAAAACCAGAATTCTTGGGAATTATCCCACAACCAGCCCTGAATAATCCGGGGAGGGGGTGCTTTTTCACATTTGGGTGCCCACCAGCAGTGCAGCAGGTGCTTGTGCTTTTCTTTGATCCTACTAAGTTCCCAGGCAGTGGCGTTCTCCCTCCCAATCAGATCCTTGCAAGTGTGCACCCAGCTAATCACTTTTGGAGATGAGCTGCAGAGAGCTGCTGTTTTTCTTTGTGAGAACAGATCTTTTTTTATCTTTGCAAGAATGATGGGAAGCACCTTATTCGGGGGCCCGTAGAATCCTACTCCTTGGTCCAATTCACTTGAGACCTGAAAGTTCTTCAGTGGACAGGCAGCACTGGCTTCCTTGCAGCTGTGGTGTCATTTGGTTGATAAACAGCCTCTCCAGCCCCGCCCTACCCCGAAGTCCTGCATGGAGAGTCATGGCGAAACTGAGGCTCTTGCTTGCTGCTGCTTCCCTCCCATCATGGTAGGGCTGGAGCCCTTTTCCCCCGTCCTCAAGGAGGACAGCTGGGGGTGGACACCTTGTTGAGGGGACTCAGAGGTCCTCGACCACTTGGAACTTGGGGGTTCATTGGTAGACATGCAATACTGCTGCAATTTTTGCGTCACTTGGCTTTAAAAGAGCTACTTCCCCCCCCAAAAAAGTCACTCCTTCCTCACTTTGTGAAAGGAAACGAGGAACAGACCACATGAAAGAAGGATGGCAAATGGAGAATTTTCCGTGGAAAAGTAGAACAATGTTTATTGTTGACCAGTCACAGTAAGAGTAGGAAAAAGAAATGAATGCAGGCTGTTTTTTTAAAGAAAAGAAAAGAAAATGAGATGGTGGGGGCCACTGCCATTTCCCCCTGACAGGAATCAGTGGAGAAAACTGCATCTGTGCCCAGGGGGACCCACTTCAGAGGTCTGTAAAATCAAACCCCGTAGTCCAGTTAGCTTGAAACTTGGGGGTGTCTAGATGAGAGAGGAGCAGTGTTCCCTCTAAGCTGAGTTAGTGTGAGCTAGCTCACAGTTTTTTAGCCACCGGCTCACAGATTTTTGTCTTAGCTCAGGACAGATAGCCCCAGAGCAAACTAATTTATGCTGCAGCCAAATCGCTCACTCACAACTTTAATGCCAGTAGCTCACAAAGTAGAATTTTTGCTCACAAGACTGCACAGCTTAGAGGGAGCATTGGAGAGGAGACTGTGAACTTGGCAAAGTTGGTGCCATTATCTTTATGAAAAGCTGCCCTAGACTCTCCCAACAGATTCCCCACTGAAAGTAATGATCCGGAAGCAACTTAACCTGAAAATCCAGACAGATTTGAATCCTGAATCAGCGATGTCCTACATGAACACAAGCAAATACATGAAAACCACCCCCCCCCCGGTCATCCTTGGATATTTTTCCCCACGGTGCACACCCCCCTCCCTCGTGCGGTGCCGGCACTGCTGTTCTCAGTGTTCAAGTGACACTGGGAGCAAAAGGGTCAGGGTGGTCAGCCAGAGGGACTCAGCTCCTTTGTAACTCTTGGTAAGTTCAACTGCCAGTCGCAGTGGTGCTGGCGTCGTCATCATACTTACCCCAAGCATTTCGTTGCCCCTGCCACCAGCAGCCAATAATGCAGGACAGGAGAGGGTTATGTACAGCTTGACTATCAGAAGACAGAAAGTAAGTTGTATGATGTGTGACTCCCTAGACTCTCCCAACAGATTCCCCACTGAAAGTAATGATCCGGAAGCAACTTAACCTGAAAATCCAGACAGATTTGAATCCTGAATCAGCGATGTCCTACATGAACA
Organism: Gekko japonicus; assembly: GCF_001447785.1. Taxonomy (NCBI): domain Eukaryota; kingdom Metazoa; phylum Chordata; class Lepidosauria; order Squamata; family Gekkonidae; genus Gekko; species Gekko japonicus. The sequence continues at coordinate 545,305 of NW_015170909.1, read as the reverse complement.
CAAGCAAATACATGAAAACCACCCCCCACCCACCCTCCGGTCATCCTTGGATATAAAAGTATAATTATTTTTTTCACGGGGTTGAAGTCAAAACAGAGCTTCCATTTTCAGCAGCAGCCTCCTGTTTCTTACGAAGTTCATCTTCTCCTTTACATGTTCCATCCTATGCATCTTTTACATGGCAGCGATACCCTGTCAGTCCCCCCCCCCCGGCCTCTGTACTGATGCCAAGGTCACTGGTTCAGAAAGGCTGATGCTTGCTGATGCTTTTTCTTGCTGCAGCTCACCTTCATTGAGTTCCATGTTCTCTGATAGCATGCTAATTTATTCAGCAATTATTCTCCACCTGCAGCAGGCAGATAATGAAGCGGAAGGGCAAGGGAAGATGATTTCCTTGTGACTGAAATGGAGGGAGGAAGCCAGACATGAGACGCCTACAGGAGGTGGTGTCACAAGGAGGTGCCATGTGTCTTGGAGCACTGCCTCTCAGTGCCCGAGGGAAAGGATCCGTGCCATGCCACTCGGCTGTGGCATCCTACTAAAAGGGGGTGCGTCATGCAAGCCACTGCAGTCTGCAGAGATTTCATGATAAATGGCTAGACGACCAAAGCGCTTACCTTACATGACTCGTTTGTGATGCCTGAGCACACCTTGAACGAGAAGGCTCGCTCTCCTGCCAGGAAGCGCTTTGGGCTCTTCCATTTCCCTCCCCGTATGTACCTATTAAACGGTCCCTCAGAGGAGGGGGGGGGATTGCTGCACAAAGCGGCTGGAGCTTGTTGGGGAGAAGCCAAGCAACCCTCCTAATCTCTGTGAGAGCCAGGGCACTTTTTTAAAAAAAAGAGGTGCCAGAGCTCTCTCTAGAGGGAAATGAAGTTTTCAGTCTTTAAAATAATTTTTTTCAAAGAGTTTCCAGAACTTCCTTCCAGCGCGTTCCCCCAGAGAAAAAAGCTCTGGGGAGAGCATACCAGTTAACTTCTTTCTGGAAGTGAGGAATGACTTCCTGCAGTTTTACCTGACCCAAGAGAGTACATCTATTTTTTTCTCGTGACTTGTGGATTGGAATCCCATCTCCACTTTTAGGAGAATGGTCAGTTTCCCTCCACAAATGTTGCTTCGCCAATTTAGAAAGAAAGCAAAACACTGCCTAGCACTGAAGAAGTGAACAGCGACTCACGAAAGCGCCTACCCGGCCACATTCCATAAGGGACTCCTGGATTCTTGCTCCTTTCCACTGCTACAGACAGACTAACACAGCTACTCATTTTGATCTGCTGCCTGCCACTGTGGGTCTTCAAGGGGGGTGGGAGGGGGGAGGTCTGTCTTGAAATCCATGACCAGAACAGGTCCTTGCAGTGGGAAACACAAGCGTTATGTCAGGTGTGTTCTGAGGGAAATGCGTAATGTGTGTGTGGACAATGCAAGACATGTGGGTACGTGCTTCTTTAAACTGCTGCATGCACTCATTTGGGAGTCTGGGCAAGTTCTGTGAGTTCAAAGAACTGTGGGGACCACGTCCGATCCCCAAGCATCGAATAAATCCACGTTTGAATCAAAGTAGAAGTCTGGGCAAGTTCTGTGAGATCAAAGAACTGTGGGGACCACGTCCGCAGCAGAGACATCCATTCCAAGAAACACCCATGTAATGTCAGTATGGTTCCTCCTGCCCTGAAGCTCACTCCCGCCCACGGCCAGTGAATGTACTTCTCGGAGTGATTGTGAAGGTAAAAAGAGACCAGGAAGAGGGGAGAAGTTTGCTGTCCTGAGCTCTAAATGTAATAAGCAGAGAGCTTCATTTAAGACTTGTTTTAAGCCAATCCGCTCTTTCTTTTTCTCTGCACTTCTCTTTGCTAGCTAATGAGAGCTGATCCAAAGCTGTACGTGTCCTGTTAGAATGTCACTGAATTTAAGTGAAAGGAACTAACGAGAGGGGGATGGGAGGGGAAGCGCAGCCGAAAGGCTGCCAGGTTACACAGCACTCAATAGCAGCTAGCTGACACGTCCATTCCAAGAAACATCCATGTAATGTCAGTATGGTTGCAATGTGAGTCCTCTGCCCTGAAGCTCACTCCTGCCCACGGGCTAGTCCCTCACCAGCGAATGTGCTTCTCGGAGTGATTGTGAAGGTAAAAAGAGACCAGGAAGAGGGGAAGAGGGGAGATGTTTGCTGTCCTGAACTCTAAATGTAATAAACAGAGAGCTTCATTTAAGTCCTGTTTTAAGCCAATCCGCTCTTTCTTTTTCTCTGCACTTCTCTTTGCTAGCTAATGAGAACCGATCCAAAGCTGTACGTGTCCTGTTAGAATGTCACTGAATTTAGAAGGGTTGGAGCGAGCCACCTTAATCATTGCTGCCTCATCCTGCCAGACTAGTAAGAAATTAAATATAAAAGCTGAGCATAGATTATAGATAATTACCATTAAAATGAATCAGTTATGAAAACTAGATTAATGTGGTTGAAAAAAAGTAAACCATGATTATTCGTATCAACAAAAGGATGGCAAATCCTCATCCTGCCTTCTGGGTCTCGATTGAACTTTTTATTTTCTTTATTCCCAGAGCACTCCTGTGATGCATGCACGAATGATACTTATATTCAGCATTACAAATAGGGAGTACGCACGCACCCTACTTACCCGCCAAGGATCAGAGTTCACTGCCAGTGCAGGCGTGCTCGCAGGTGCAGATCCATAGTAGCCTGGTAGAGTTATGATCCCATTGAAGGATGGAAAGGCTTCGCATGGCTTAGAACCAGCATATAGGAAGGATGCCTTCTCCTCTACAAAGCTGCCCGACGGCTACGGCCCTCTTCTGAGGCACTGCTTGGAGTGCCCCCACCTTCTGAGGCTGGACAGGTGGCAAGCCGGCAGGGGGCCTTCTTGTTTGTGTAGGGTTGCCACTGGTCCCTACCTGTTCCAGGTGGGGGGCTCCAGGCCGCTGTCCCGGAGTCTTCGGCACATGCACACCGATGTGCCCAGCGTGATGACATCACCCAGAGGTGACGTCGTGCAGGGCACATTTCTGGGGGATGCTCTAGCCTTTGAGGAAACAAACTCTATGGTTACCATAGAGTTTCTCTCTCTCATATGCTAGAGCGCCCCCCCCCCCGGCACCGTGCCCTCGCGGATTTCACACCCTCCTCCAGATGATGTGGATGGGGCTGCTCAGGGCAGGGCTCTCCCCCCCCCAGCCAGCGGAGTGGCAGATTGGGCCCCCCGAAAGTGGGTAAACCCCGCCCCCATGGGGGGGGGGTGGTGACCCTAGGTTTGTGGCACCAAAATTGTGGGACTTCCTGGCTGAAGAGCTCCCCCACCACCACCACCACACCTAGTATTCCCTCAAGGACCTCATCTCCTTGCCCTGTTGGAATTGCTGGGCCTGTGTCCCTACAGATGCCTTTCACTTTGGATTTTAATTGGTTTTTATGATGTGTTTTATAAAGCTCTGCTTTTAACAGTTAGCCAACTTGATGGTCCTGATTGGGCAGAAAGGAAGGAGATAAATTTTGCCAGTCAGTAAGTTGCTAATGAAAGCATCCATCCCCTCCTTGGGCCATGAGTCACAGCTGCCAAGTAGGAGTCTGGCCGAGTTGGGCCTTGTGTGTGTGTGAGAGAGAGAGAGCGAGAGATGAGGGGGGTGGCTAGCCTTGAGCCCTTTTGGTGACTCCTGTTGGGAAAGAGAGGCCAGCCTCAGCACCCAGTCCCCGGTTCCTTCTCTGACCGCAGACAAGAGGGGACTTGTTTCTGCCCAGCTCCCCTTTCCTTCTGCCCTTCCCTTTCTGGGTCTCCTTGCTCTGCCCACCAGCAGGTGCTTCCTTGTAAGGCCTTGCGCTAGGGGTCCCCAACATGGGGCCCAGGGGCACCATCACACCCACTGGCAACTCTTCTGGTGCTGTCAAAAGTTCTGACAATGTGGGTGGGGCCAGGCCCAGCAGGGCCTCTGATCAGCCACTGGAGAGCTGATTGGCTGTGCGGGTATTTTAATAATTGCTTCGGGATCAGCTGCCACCGCAGCGCAAGGAACTGAGTGCGTGAGGTTACCAGCTCTGGGTTGGGAAATACCTGGAGATTTATGGGGGGGTGGAGCCTGAGGAGGGCGGGGCTTGGGAGAGGGGAGGGTCCTCCGTGGAGTACGATACCAGAGAGCCCGCCCTCCAAAGCGGCCATTTCCTCCAGGGGAACTGATCTCTGTTGCCTGGAGGCCAGTTGTAATCCTGGGAGATCTCCAGCCACCACCGGGAGGTTGGCAGGCCTCTCTCTCTGTGTGTGTGTGTGTGTGTGCTCCCTCTCTCTCTCTCTGGCTCTCTGTGTGTGTGTGTGTGTGTGTGTGTGTGTGTGTGTGTGTGTGTGTGCACGGACAAGAAAATATTTTAAACAATGTATATTTTAAAAGGCATCCTGTGAAAACAGAGCTGTTGCCTGAAATATTGAAGATTTACTATAAGAGTTATTTATTTTATTTTATTGGATTTATACCCCACCCTCCCGACCAAAGCAGGTTCCGGGCGGCACGATAGTTATACAGCAGAGTTATGCACTATAAGAGTTATTTTCCATAGAGTTATGAACCCACTTTGAGAGGCAGTGTGGTGCAGTGGTTAAGAGAGCGGCAGACTCTAATCTAGAGAACTGAGTTTCACTCCCCTCTCCTGCACAGGAAGCCTGCTGGGTGACCTTGGGCCAGTCCCAGTTCTCTTAGAGATCTCTCGCCCCACCTACCTCACACGGTGCCCATTGTGAGGAGGGGAAGGGAAAGTGATTGTAAGTTGCTGTGAGATGCCTTCAGGTCGAGAAAAGTCGGGTATACAAACCAGCTCTTCTCCTGTTCCCTGACATTTTGTAGTTGGCTCCACCATCTGTAGTGGCCATTTTATTAAAAAGAAGAAGAAGAAGAGGAGGAGGAGATTGGATTTATACTCTGCCCTTCACTACCCTAAGGTGTCTCAGAGCGGCTTAGAAACTCCTTTCCCTTCCCCTCCCCACAACAGACAGGTACGTGCAGGCTCAAAAAGATTGGAGACACCTGCCTTATGCTCACCAACAGGCTCTTAAGAACATAAGAACATAAGAGATGCCAATGTTGGATCAGGCCAATGGCCCATCCAGCCCAACACTCTGTTATCACACAGTGGCCAAAAATACCAGGTGCTACCAGTGGGGCCAGGACACTAGAAGCCCTCCCACTGTTGCCCCCCCCCAAGCACCAAGAATACAGAGCATCACTTGCCCCAGCCTGAGGGTTCCTACCTATACCTTGTGGCTAATAGCCACTGATGGACCTCTGCTCCAGATGTTTATCCAACTCCCTCTTGAAGCCATCCATGTTTGTAGCCGCCACCACCTCCTGTGGCAGTGAATTCCATGTGTGAATCACTCTTTGGGTGAAGAAGTACTTCCTTTTATCCGTTCTAACCCGACCACTCAGCAATTTCATGGAGTGCCCACGAGTTCTTGTATGGTGAGAAAGGGAGAAAAGTACCTCTTTCTCGACCTGCTCTATCCCATGCACAATCTTATAAACCTCAATCATGTCAATTATTTTATTGGATAAATTATTTTATTTATTTATCTTACTCACAAACAGGCCTTTTTCGGGGTCAAAGGGAACATTTTGGGCTGCCAAAGCAAGAACATCTTACTCCCTTCCCCGGATGGTTGGCGTGGAAAGCCAGTTCCCGGCCATCTCCAGGGCAAGACGGTCCCTTCCATCACAAATAAGTCCTTGTGCTACCAATTTATTCTGCCATGAGAATCCACCAGAGGGGGGGGGGGGGGGGGGGGGGGGGGGGGGGTGCGCGCATGTACGCATCCTACACGTGGGCAGAAAGAAAGCAAATGTATGCAGTGAGGCTTGAAATTACCCAGCTGTGCACCTTTTTTCTTTGTGGTATTGAAGTAATCTGACAGATGCCATGCACCTGATGCTGTGGGCTGTGATCCGCGGTGGCTCATGCCATAATAAATCTGTTAGCCTTTAAAATACATGAGACTTTTTGAAAAAGTTCTAGCAGACCAACAGTGGCTTCTGACGTTTGCTGCTCCTGTGATTCTTCCCTGTGTTGTGCATTCTGCTTTCTCCCCTTGCTTAAGGGCCTAATTCCGCTGGAAGGCTGGCAAGCAGGACCGGCTCCCAGTTTCCAGGGACCCTGGGGGGCCTCCTGTCCTCCTCTGACCACCAGCAAGGCCCCCCCTCATGCCTTCCTGCAAGCCCACCCACATCCTTCCGCTGCCAGTTTGTGAACTTTCCTACTGACCGTATGTCCTTTTCCCAATGGTACTGGGTAGTGTGTGCAGATGGAAGAGAAGAAGAGAAGAGATGGGATTTATACCCTGCCTTTCACTACCCCAAGGGAGTCTCAGAGTGGCTCACAATCTCCTTTCCCTTCCCCTCCCCTGTGAGGTAGGTGGGACTGAGAGAGCACTTTCGAGAATTGCTCCTGAGAGAACAGCTCTGAAAGAACTTGTGACTGACCCAAGGTCACACCAGCAGCTGCACGTGGAGGCATGGGGAATCAAACCCGGTTCTCCCAGATTAAAAACTGCATGCCTAACCACTACACCAAACCTCTACACCACTGTGCCTGCCAGGAGTGCCACCATTCCTGTCTTGAGCCAATAAAGAAAAAACTCTGAGAACAAACTGTCAAAACTGTAAAGAAATTGATACGCATTGAAAATATAATTATTATATTAATCTCAGTGTCTTCAATATTATTCTAAGCCAATTTTACAATGTAAACTATGTTTGAAGTATTCACTTGAACTCCTCTGAAACCTGGCGGTGACAGCTTCCGTATTAGCATGCTCGCAGGCACTAGAAAAATCCGGATGTGAAGAAATAGTACTTTCCCCAGCTGGAATTTAGGGCACAGACGTGACAAAAATCAGAGCTCATCATCCTTTGGCCAAAGGCCAGTTGCAGGTCTGCAGCGCTGATTCAGGTGGGGGACGGCCTAGGAGAGAGAGCTGGGGGGGCTTCGCCTTTCAGCCCCACCCCCATCCTTTGCAGCCTCCTCAACCAAAGTCAGGCTCCTACCCCATCATGAGCGTTGGGAGGAGGGTGTGTCCTTTACAAATCCATCTTTTCCCTTTTAAAATTCTGTAAGGGCAACACTGTTTTCTTTAGTGAAACTGAGCAGCTGATGAAGGATTCAATCCCCTCCCTGTGTGGTCCCGGTCTGAATCCAGGCTGTGGATAGATGCAGTTCTCCTTCTCCCAGTGGGCCAAGATCCATTGGATTGTGTCCATAGTCCTTACTGAAGAGGGCAAACACCCTCAAGGTCAGCGGCCCCCTTCCATTTTCCAAACCTTTTTGCAAACTCGGTTTTCCCAGGCTGTGCTCCCAGCCTCTTCTACCCTTGGATGGTATTTTACCTGCAAGTCCCAACTTGACACTTCCCGTAGCTGTAAGAATACTGTGATGTATTTGACAAATGTCTTTTGTTTGCACTTGTTACTTTCATAGGATCTCCTCCTGGTTATTACATTTTGAAACAGACAGTTGTAGTTATCTGGGCAACTTTCCTGCTTCCCATGATTATGACAAACGACATCTCTTCCCGGGTGCTGCTTTTGCTAAGACTTTTTCTCTGGATATCCCAGTGGTCCATATGAACGTCCCCTTCCTCTTGGATGCCTGCTGAGTCACTGGTTTCCAACAATACCCAGCTCCTGCCCATGCTGAATAAAAATTGCCGATTTAAACAAAATCTAAATCAGAAGTTACTATTTAAATTGTTTTAAAATATATTATGTTTATATATTCTCATCAATAACAATAAACAACCTGATTTGAACGGGGTTGCCCTGAGGCAGTTGTTCTGTTCTGTATCCAGCTCAAGCACCTTTGCAGCTGCAGAGTAGCCATGCCCGGGTAAATAAGACCTCTTCGTACTATTTGGGTTGCAGGATTTTTGCAGTTGTGAGTCGGGAGCTTTGGGGCAGGGGGGTGCGCATGGACACACGAAGCCACCTTATCCTGAATCAGACCATCAGTCCATTGAAGCCAATATTGTCTACTCAGACTGGCAGCGGCTCTCCAGGGTCTCCTGCAAAGATCTTGCACATCACCTCCAGCCCGGCCTTTTAGCTGGAGCTGCCAGGGATTGAACCTGGGGCCTTCTGCATGCCATGCAGAGGCTCTTCCACTGAGCCGTGGCCCCTCACCAAATTGAAGATGGTGGTGGCAGACATGGTAGCCAGGGGCGTGAGGCAGCTGCAGCAAACTGATATGAAGTGACCTGTGGGCAGGTTTCTCTCCCCCCCCCCCAATTATTAGATGTGCTTGAATTCTCCAAATGCAGGCAGAATAGTTAGACAAACTTTGGCTGCAATAATCAGAATGTGGAAGCAAGCTGAGCCAGGAGGTGACTGAGCACAGCAGGTCCAGATCAAGCCCGTGCAAGAGGCATGGGACTCGTAGGGGACTGCCATTCTTAGCCTTTTAAAAAAAAGATTGACAAAGAAAAGACATGAAGTTTGGGTGGAGAAAGAGCCTGCATATTGCCAAGTCTCCTGAGAGGTGTGATCTTTACATGCTTACAGAGATATGCTGAACCTCCAGCAGGGAATTTTCCAGTGAGGATTAGACAACCCACAAGCAGGGGAAGGGTTTTGTTCTCATTACAGCATTCCCCCAAGCGCAGGGCTTCCTTGTTCTCCCTAGGAGTGACTGGTAATACGGAGGAGGTTTGGCGAAGCTTTGAGATGAGTCTGAGACATGTGCTCTGCTCCTGGGGTCGCCAGTCATTAAGAATTGAGCCTCCTGTGCCTCTGTGCCCAGTCCCACCCCTCCGTGTGCCCAGGCACACCCTGGATTCTGTCTCCTGCTGACACAGTGTCGGGAACTGTCTTTTACACAGGTCATTTCTGTCCGTATCCTGCCTGTGAGTTTGAGCTCCACACCACATGTGGTTTTCTTTGAGGGTTTTAATTGTGACTTTCTGAATGCCTCTTACCTTGAAACCCCTAAGGAGTTCACTACCAGTTGTGGTTTTGTGTACACATTTCTGTTATTTTTTTTAAAAAAATTCTGCAACTGAAGCTTTTCCCACACACCAAGCATGTTTATTTCTTCTCTCCTGTATGTGTCCTTCGGTGGGAAGTCAGATGTGAACTCTGACTGAAGCTTTTCCCACACTGCAGGCATTCATATGGTTCTCTGTTTATTTGTGTGATCTGGCATTTCAGGGCAAAAGAATTATTACCCATGCACCACTGCCTTTTAATTCTTTGAAAAAGGGACCGGAAGCTTTCAGACAAGGCCCACTTCACAAACGACATGGAGCCATCCTGGGTTTGCCTTTCGTAGGTTAAATGGAGCTGTACTCTGTCACGGCTCTATGATGAATATCCCTCAGTTACACCTGTTTTCAAACACAGGAGTGCTGCATTCATCCACATTTTACAGTTTTAGTTATAAGCTTAGAATATCTGAGGTCTACACTTCAGCTGTGCAGTATGTGAATGGGCCCAGAGTGTTGAGAGTGACTGAAATTGTACAGGAAAGCAAATAATTTGCTGGTTGCTATTCTGAGAATTAAACTTGACAGGCTTATTCTGTGTTTTCTTTTTTTTCCTTTTTTTGATCCAGGTAAACCTGTCATGATTGTGACTGAATACATGGAAAATGGATCTTTGGACACTTTCTTAAAGGTGAGAACTGTTTTACAAAGCAGACACTTTTAGAAATTATTTTTATAAATTACTGCTCCCAGTCTTAACAGTAATGTCCAAATACAAAAGCAATCTAATATTAGGATCAACTAAAGTAACACAAAATGGTGTGCAAATTTTCTTGCTCTCCAGAATTCTTCAACACGTTAGAAGAAGAAGGGGGGGGGAGTTGTTTGAGACTTTAGACCTCCTCCCATAAGCATCCTGTCTGGAATGCTGCTGAGGATATGCAGATATCTCTAGCACAGTGGTAGTCGCTCTGTGGCTTATAGAAAGGCCCACTTGCTTGAAGGGGAGCAAGCCGGCTCTGGAGGAAGGGAGTGGAATCACCCACCCACGCATGCACGCAGGCGCACGCACACACACAGTGGCCAGCTTGCTCTTTTCATGGACAGCTGCCATGGTGATGGGGGGGGTCCCTCTCTCTCCAGTTTGCTCTCCTCATGACAGCCTACTGGGTGGTAGGGAAATATGGTAAATTGACACTGAGGGATGTGTGTCAGGGCCAGAGGGGAGCTGGGAATAGATTTGGAGGATGGCTTGGTTTGGGGAGTCATTCCAATCTCAGACTTAGGTTCAGGAAAAAACGACCTTTAGTCATGTTTTGGCAAATAGCTCAGTTTCTCCAAGCCCAGTTCTGAAAAGGATGAGATGGTTAGACAGTGGCTGATTTCGCACTAGAGCTTCCTCGATGTTGCGCTGCCATTTGCCCTGATACTATCGGTCAATTTCACACCCAAAGCTGCGGGGCTGCATTTTGACTCGCGGCTTCGCCCGATTTCCCCCGCAGTTTCGTGATCCTGCGAAGGAAATCGGGCGAAGCTGTGGGTCAAATGCAGCCCCGCGGCTTCGGGTGTGAAATTGACCAATAGTATCGGGGCAAATGGCGGCGCAACATCAAGGCAGCTCTAGTGCGAAATCAGCCAGTGTCATCGATGCAATGAACATGAAATTGAGCAACAAAAATATATTGCTATGCCTTTTTACCTTGAGACATACTTTCTACCACTTTCTCAAAATGCTCTCTGCGTCCATCCTGCTTTTAAAAAAATCACCGATGTCTTTAGGAAGTATGAGTGACCCACGGCCAATCACTGTGGCTTCTACTGGAAGTCCACCTTGGACTTCGTCCCACCTCGGAGGGGTGGAGAGACTGAGCAGAATGTGAGCAAAGCGAGTCCTCCCGTCTGCTCCTAGGAAGGGGCCCTCTCCCTGAGCTCTCCCTCCCCTTCACACATCCTGGTCCAGATCCTTCACACAGCCCAACAAATTGGCACCTTAAGACAAAGGTCTTTCTGCATCCCTCCGTGATCGCGCCCCTGCCCCTTGACCTGTTTTGTCACCCGCTGCATCTTCATGTGGGACACCCCCCTTTTATTGACAGTGGGAGCAGCGGACGCATCTTCTGCCACTGTCTGGAAAGGTTCCCTTCACTGCTAATTGCTTCTCTCTTGCAGAAGAACGACGGGCAGTTCACGGTCATTCAGCTGGTGGGCATGCTCCGGGGGATTTCGTCGGGGATGAAGTACCTGTCGGACATGGGCTATGTGCACAGAGATTTGGCCGCCAGAAACATCCTTATCAATAGTAACCTGGTGTGTAAAGTGTCTGACTTCGGCTTGTCCAGAGTCCTGGAAGATGACCCCGTACACGACCAGAGTAAGTGCTCGGCCCACGGCTGCAGTGAGCGGATGGCAGAGCTGGATGAGGAAAGGCCAGCGCCCGGCGGAAGCCCCAGAGAGAGAGAAAGGGGGGGAGGGTAAATATTCGCTCCCCTTCCCAGCCCTCTTCCCCGCCACGGCGGCTTCCTCCCTCCCTCCCGGCTGCTGCTGCTGCCCCCCCCTTTCCTCCCCCGGGATGAGTCAGATCCCAGCCAGAGACCCCATAAGAAGCGACACCCCGTCTGGTAGGCTGACACGGCTGGACTGAAGCAAAGTCAACCATGATCCGCTGGGCTTTGCGATGTGGGCATTTTCCGAGAGCAGCCGTGTTGGTCTGCAGCAGAGCAGAGCCGAGACTCTCCAAGGCTTTGAGGCCTTGAGGGATCTGGTCGGTCTCCCTGAGGTGCTTTTGGACTCGCATCCAGCTGCCGGTAGAGGAGCAAATGTTTCCTTGTCACCGCAAAACTCTGAGCTGTTTGTCAGGACCCACAGCCAAACAACGAAGTACACGCTTCCAGGAAGGTTTTACTTTTATTGAAAAGCCATAGATGCAATAACATGAACACTGTTAGGAATGGCGGGTTACCTATGCGCATAATAGGATATAGGGCATTCGTATGCCCCCCCCCCCAGCAATACCCAATTAGGTGGACCCGCACGTGGGAGATGGCAAGAGCCTCTAACAGTAGCGAAGCTGGGAACGAAGAAGCTCCCACGGGAGGTAGACACCACAATCTCCTCCAGTAACTCTTTACAGATAAGCGTTGCAGCTGTGAAGCAATTAAGCACATGGGGAGGAATGCCAAAGCAGTTAGAAAGCCTCTCCACACTCATGGCAGCTTAGCTGGCACTGTTGAGCAAGGGACCCCGGTGCTGCGGACAATGGTCTAGGCCAGCAGTCCTCTTTCCACCTGTGAACACGAAGGCAGGCCATTAGGAGCTGGCCCTCCCATCTTATTGGGTCATTCTTACCGATTTGAGGGCGAGTTCAAAGCGCCTCGGCCCAGGCCTGCCATGCCCAGTCAGCAGTTTTGAACTAAGCCTCCTGGAGCGGCGTTCCCGTAGGATGCCCTCAGGGGCTCGGTGCTGAACCGTGGCTGCTCTGAATTTCGCCCCACCTGCCACTGTGACCTCACTGAGGTGTGGATTGTGTCCCTGTCTTGGTGACCAAATGACATGTGGGCAGGGAAAGCAAATAGTAGCCAACCTGCAGGCCCATCAAGAGGACGGCCAGGGGCCTGGAGACCAAGACCGATGAGGAGAAGGCTGAGGGCCGTGGGAATGTTCAGTCTGGAGAAGAGGAGGTTGAGGGGGGACATGCTTGCTCTCTTGAAGTATCGGAAAGGCTCTCTCAAAGTATTGCAGCTGCTTCTCTTGGCAGCAGAGGACAGGTCTTGCAATAATGGGTTTAAATCATGGGTGGAAAGGTACCAGCTGATTATTAGGAGAACTGTTTACAGTAAGAGCAGTTCAGCAGTGGAACGGGCTGCCTAGGGAGGGGGTGAGCTCCCCCTCCCTGGCCGTCTTCAAGCAGCAGCTGGACAAACACCGGCTGATCCTGCATTGAGCTGGGGTTGGACTAGATGGCCTCTATGGCTCCTTCCAACTCTGTGATTCTACGATATCAACATTGACAAGGGTTCTTGCGAGCAGATATACATTACACATTTCTACATTTCTTTCCTGCCCCATTCCAAGCCAAAAGTGTTGTCTGTTGGATCTCTGAGGGAAAATGTGGATCACTTAAATCTGGCTTTTCATCCCAGGGAGGAAAAATTCCAATCCGATGGACAGCTCCAGAAGCCATCGCCTTCCGGAAATTCACCTCTGCCAGTGATATCTGGAGCTATGGAATTGTGATGTGGGAAGTGGTATCCTATGGGGAGAGACCTTACTGGGAGATGACTAATCAAGATGTAAGTAATTCAGTTGCCTTCTGTCTGGGGGAAAAAATCTTTAACTAAATGAAAATACAGTCAGCAAATATACATGTTCACTGGAAACTGCTTTTCACTGAATCAGACCATTGGACCTCCAGAATCAGTATTATCTGCCCAAACTAGCAGCTGCTCTCCAGGGTCTCAGGCAGAGAGGTCTGTCATATCATCTATTGCTTGATATTTTAACTGGAGAGGCTGGGGGTTGAACCTGGGACCTTCTGCATGTCAAGCAGATGCTGTGCCACTGAGCCATGGCCCCTGCTGCAGTACTGGTGGGTTTTTTTCATCCCTGAAGTGAAAGACAGATAATCAGCGTCCCAAACTGTCAGAAAGAGTAAAAAAAGTCATTGCATCTTTGGGGAATAAAGCGGCGACTGGATATGCAACCAAGCCAGGCATGTGTGCGTGGCCATCCACAATTACCTTTCCGTCTCTATTATATCTGACTGATGTTGTGCTTCAGAATAAGGACAGTAGTAGGAAACAGGGCACTTGCTGTGCCATTCAGACCAAGCTGTGAACTGGGGGGCACCAAGCAAGATCCAGAGAAGACTATCCTGCGCCGTCTATTCAGCAGGCTCCAAGGACAGGCTCCAGACAGTGAGGAAAGGATCCAGTTGCGTAGGACTTGTGGGGGCTCTCAGGGAAGGGGAGGGTGTTGCTTCCACAGCAGAGCTGGGATGTGAAAGAGCAGGGCCCTGGCTTGTGCATTTTGTCTTCAGACCTTGCTGGGCAGCGAGGGTTGCCAGACCCCCCCCCCTCCGTCTGGGCAGGGTTTCCCCTGATTTCCAGGGCTCCAGCCCACCAGCAGCCAGTTGGCCAGAGGGGGAAGCCCCACCCACAAAGAGGGCACATCACGTGCCAATGTCATCAGTGCAGCAACATCACTTCTGCGTGACATCATCATACCAACGACATTGCACATGGCGACATCGCCCTGCCCCCCATCCCTGGACGGCTCACTCCCACCCCCCACCGGCAGAAAAATCCAACCTGGCAACCCTATGGGCAGCCCCCGGGAGCACCTTGGTCGTCTTTGAAAAAGACCTTACAGAGAAGACTTGGAAAGTTAGCAGGAGAGTAGAGCTGTGGGTTCTGTTTGCTTATCTGAGAGGTCTGTGTAGCAATTCCACAAGCACACCGGGCCAGAATGATTGCAGGTTTATTAGAACTAGGACTGCCAGATCCCCTGGGGGGAGGCAGGGGTTTGCCTGTTTTAGGGCCCCCCGATCTGCCAGCCCACATCCGGCCGGTGGGGGGAACCCCACCTCCAAAATGCCCACAACCGGCCACGTCGCCGGGGGAGGACACGCTAGCATTCGGCCTGAAAACTCTGTGGTATCATAGAGTTTCCAGCCGAATGCTAGAGTGTCCCCCTGGCAATGTGCCTAGCACAATGATGTCACTTCTGGGTGATGTCATTGCAGCGATATTAACACCCTGAACCGGCAGGCATTGAATCGTCTTCCTACAAGTGACCCAAAGGGATACTTTCCCTGGAGCCAGCTTGAAGTGTGCTGGATCCCTGACAGATTCCCACCTCCATGGAAACGCCTCTGCTGAACATCTACAGCCCAAGGCCTCTGAAGTCTGGGATAGGATACTTGAGAGAGACTAAGGTTGTGGTCACACGGTCATTTTGATCGGGTTTCACTGCTGTTCCCTCTTGCATTTAAAACTGCTGATCAGACAGCTGCTTCCGTCTTGGGCTCACTCGCGGAATCCTCCTAGTACCCTAGCAGGTTTTCCTACACCCGGAAAATCAAGTCCTTTCAGGATATTTGTGCTTTGAATCTTTGACTTCGCCAATCTGGACAGCCATTTCTTGTAATGATCACGACTAGGTCATCTGAACGTCCTTCTCATGATTTTTTTTTTTACAAGCTTCCGTCATTGTGAACATGAGCAATCCTGTGCTGAATAAATTCAATGTATAAATGTTCAAGCACACATATAGACTCCAGCACTCAGTTGTATGTCGCCAGTTAATTTTGTTTGCTGTTCAGGGGGGGAGGGAACATGCAAAAAAAAGGGAGTAAGGCGAGTCCCAGTGGGAGCGGTGATTAGGCCATGTGTATATGTGCATATGCAAAGCCAATTTTTTTTTTAAAAAAAACAAGCCATGCCACCCAAGCGGTGGTGCGGCTATCTGAACGGTGCCCAGAACCTCATTGCATGATGCAAGAAGTTCAGGGAGGGATGTGGGAGGGAGAAAAATATTCCCGATCAAATTTACAGTGGGAACAGATCTGTTCAGTGGGAACAAATCGCGGTAAGCTTGCCGTGTGACCACACACACCCTAACATCCACAGGACACACAGCACTGACTGAAATCAGCAGTTATGGTCACCAGTCTCAAAAAGCTGGAAAGAGCACAGAAGAGAGCAACCCAAGGTTATGAAAGGGTTGGAGCCCCTTTCCTATGAGGAAAGATTGAAGAGGCTGCAAGTTTTCAGTTGGGGGTGGGTGAGGGGGAGATGACTGAAGGGGGGACACGAGAGAGGCTTATAAAATTACGCATGGGGTGGGGAGAGGTGGCAAAGAGAACTTTTCCTCCCTCTCCCAAGACACTGCAACTTGAGGGCATCCAATGAAACCGATGGGCAGTAGGTTCAGGATGGACAACAGGAAACACTTCTTTACACAGCGAATGATTAAAATGTGGAATTCAGTGGCAGAGAAGATGTAGGGATGGCCACAGACACAGACAGCTTTAAAAGGGGGTTAGACAGATTCACGATTAGGGAGGGAAGGCAGCAAGGTATAGCCCAGAAGACACTCTGCAGAGGGAGGCCGCAGCAAACCACCTCCGCTTCTCACTTGCCTTGAAAGCCCCTTGCGGGGGGATCACCATACGTTGGACACAACGTGATGGCACTTTGCACGCACACAGAGGCCGATTTGTGGAGGAGAGGTCTGTCAGTGGCTACTAGGTATGGTGACTAAAGGGAACCTCCACGGTCGGAGGCAGTCTACCTCTGACTCCCAGTGCCAAGAGGCAACAGGGGAAGGCCGATGGTAGATGGACCCTCACTGGTCTGATCCAGCAGGGCTCTTCTGAAGTTCTTATCTAAATTGTGAAAAGCCAGGTGCCCACTTTTGCGGAGAAAGTGTCCTGGGTGCTGCGTGCAGTACAGCAGGTGCGTCCAGCTGAAACACATGGCCGGCTCCACGCATCCCCCCCCCCCGCGTGCTGTCAGCTCAAGCACAGCAGCTGCCCCACAGAACCCCAGAGACCGGCTCTCCCGCTTCCTTCTTGCAGCCCCTTTTGTTACTGGCGCTTTCGTTTCACCAGCACAAACATGCTTTTCAACAAAGTGAAACAACAACCCTGAGACAGATTCCCTTGGCAGGAACATTGTGGTCCCATGAATGGGGCTTAATGCCGCCTCCATCAGTATTATCTTTAAGGATGAATGGCTGTCATGGGATGGATGCTTTTTCATTACTCAATTCAGGCAGGCTGGCAGACTCGCATGGCTTAATCTCCGGCAGCCCCGGCCTGTTGCTCCCCAGCAGAGTCCCCTGGGAAAGGCAAGAAGAGGGCTGTGTGGTCTGTCGGGTGGGGAGCGAGAGGCCAGATTCTGAATGAGTCTTCGGGGGACGTGCGCACTCCCCCTTAATGTGGATTAGGAACTCTTTTTAACATGCTCCAGTTACCCTTTTGTACTCCCTGCAGCAGGGAGATTAGACACAGATAACCGCGCGGACTCCCACCCCTTCCGCCAGCACTTCTTCTCGCTGCCTCCTGGAAAGGGAGGAGTTCAGTAGATAGATTCCTGCACAAGGCGCCTCTCAAGGCTGCTCTCTGCTTTGGACTGTTCCTTATGAGCACCTCGGTCTTGGGCTATTTGGAGGTGCAGAGTGATGGCCGGTGCTTTGCCGCTGCTCCTGTTGGTTGGCTGTCTTGCCCTCAAGTCGCAGCTGGCTTCTGCCGACCTTGAGGGGGTTTCAAGGCAAGGGAGGGTCTTTTGTAAATCCTGGGGCATCCCATAATGTCATTTTGGGTTTTTACTGAAGGCGATGACTTCCTCTGTTGTCTGGAGGCCTCCTGACTGGCAGCCGCTCTCCAGGGTCTGGGGGGGGGGGAGGTCTTTCACATCGCTTGCTCCCTGCTCTTTTAACTGGAGATGCCGCCAGGGACTGTACCCGAGACCGCCTTCACGCCAAGCAGGTGGACCACAACTGAACCTGAGCCCTTCCTGCATGGAATTTCCATGTCACCGTCATGGCTGGTAGTCATGGGTGGAACTCTCATCCACTACCCGGCACTGCATCGCACGGCCAAAGTAGACGTGGCCACCACCAGGATGCCGCTGCCATTTGAAAATGGTCTTAAAGTGCTGTGAGGTCCCAAGGGTGAGCTGAAGTGCTCTGGTTTTCCCCACCCCGTGCCTTATTGTGTGCTGAAAGCCAACCCCAACCCCACCATGGTTGTTCCAGCACTTGAAAAGTGTTGCGTTGTGAGGCCCTCATGGCATTTTTAATAAGTTTAACATGACCTTAGTGTCCTTGAGGAGCTGCGGTGGCTCAAGCGGTTAAGACGCTGAACTGCAGGCTGTGGAAGGTCGGTAGTTCAGCAGTTCAAGAACCGAGTGTGCCACATGACGGAGGGAGCTCCCGTCTCTAGTTCCAGCTCCTGCTAACCTAGCAGCTCCTGCCAACCTAGCAGTTCGAAAGCAAGAAATTGCAAGTAGATAAATAGGTACTACTTCAGTGGGAAGGTAACAGCGTTCCGTGCACCTTGGCGTCTAGTCACATGACTACGGAAACGTCTTCGGACAGTGCTGGCTCTTCGGCTTTGAAACGGAGATGAGCACGGCAACCCTAGAGTTGGACTCGACTGGCTTTCGAGCAAAGGAACCTTTACCTAGTGTCCTTGAGGAGGCAGCCACAAAGACACCATCACTAGCTTGACCCAAAACTAATGGCTTTCACTACGTTTTAGGGAATTCCATACATTGTTTCCATTAATTCCGTACGCCATGATCCAACTCATAAAGCCTAAGGCCTGTGCCTGTAGGCCCTGTGCCACACCCCACTGACAAGCCAGAGTCCTCTCTCGGCAAGTAGCCAGAGCCCATGGGAGGGATGTGGCTGAATGGGAGAGTGTCTGCTTGGCATGCAGGAAGTCTGGGGTTCAATCCCTGGCATCCCTGGCAGGAGGTGGTGTGAAAGAGCTGCTGCTCGCCAGAGCTCACAGTACTGACCCTGATGGGCCCAGGGTCTGGCTCCTTGTTCTTGTGCAGTTTGAAGCTCCTCCGATGACTCCTCCGGGACAGATCCTGGCAACCCTTTTCGCCTGTTAGTGATTTACTGCTGGCAAATGCCAACGGCCCTTTGAAAACTGTCTTTGCTAAGTTGTTTCCCAAGTATAAAACTTCTCAGACTTTGATGTGTGTAGAACCAAAGCTACCAGCAGCGGCAAGTTTGCCTCTTGCTTTTCCGGAGGCTGTTTTTCTAGGCTGCTTTAAGTGCCTGGGCGAAAACACTTTGCCCTGAGAGACGCTGTCTCAGCCTCTGATCCATCGTCCCGCAGGTGATTAAAGCGGTGGAAGAAGGGTATCGTTTGCCAAGCCCCATGGACTGCCCGGCTGCTCTCTATCAACTCATGCTGGATTGCTGGCAGAAGGACCGGAACAGCAGGCCCAAGTTTGATGAGATCGTCTGCATATTGGACAAGCTCATCCGGAACCCCGGCAGCCTGAAGACGCTGGTGAATGCCTCGAGCAGGTAAGCAGCCCGTCCTGGCATGGCCCTTCCTCATGTGAGGCTGCCTGTCTGTCCGTGTTGCCAGGATTCTCTGGTCTGGTGAAATGCCACCTTTTGATTGTTGCCAAATAGGTTTTGTGTTTGTTTGCTTATTTGTTTTGAAGTTGCATTTTTCCTTCTGATTTTGTGCCCGGATACAGGGCCAGCATCAGCATAGCCCACGGTGGGGCCCACAGATTCTGGTGGGGCTCACTGCTGCTAACTTCTGACTCACCCACCTTCTCTGATGCCGGCACTCGCAGCCTTCCACCACCTGCTGCCTGTCGCCGGTGCTCCCAGCTGCGTGTGCCGCCTAGTGCTGCCGGAGAAGGGCGGGTGGATGGCGCAGAGGGCTTCAGCATCCCTGGTGGCCGTGGCACTCCTAGCCGCACCCACCGCCTGGCACCGTCAGAGGAAGGGTTTGCAGGCAGCGTGGGCTGCTGTGACTGCCGGTGGTGGGAGAGCTTGCAAGTGGGCAGGAGAATGAAGCCCCTGCAAGCGGGGTTACATGGGCGAGTGAGCAAGAAGGGGGACCTAGCAGTGGGCATAGAGGAGCCCCTGGGCACTCTCTGCCCAGGGCCCTCAAGACATGGAAGCCTCCTGCCCAGATAGGTGAGTGGCCAACCCGATTGTTTCCTCGGAGAAAGAAACAAGAAGCAGCCGCCGAGAAGAAGGGAAAGTGATTTGCTGTGGCTTAGAACAGGGCCACCATCTTGGCTCTCAGGGATGTAAAAACGTTAAAGGGCAAGATTCACGGCAAGGTTCCAAAACCTTCTCTTGGATATAATAAAGATTCAGTTGAAAAGAGCCGCAACTCTGCTGGAGCCAAGTGTTCCCTCTAAGCTGAGTTAGTGTGAGCTAGAGCAAACTAATTTATGCAGTAACCAAACTGCTCGCTCACAACTGTAATGCCAGTAGCTCGCAAAGTAGAATTTTTGCTCACAAGACTCCACAGCCTAGAGGGAGCGTTGGTTGGAACATCATGCTGAATCGGGTCCTGTTAGGTCCTGAGGCAGCTTTTGGCCTCTGGGGGAAAGGGGCTGCCACAAAATGGTACTTGCCGGAGCTTCACCAATGTTTCTCCAATGTCACTGGACAGGTGTTCGTGTCGCCTTATTGAGGAAATCCAGTTGAGGCCAGGGAGCCTGTGTCCCGTGGATGTTATGTGGCCTGTGAGTCTTTGTGGGTGGGAATGTATTCTGGACATGGCAGGCTCTAGGATGGTGGGGTGGGCTTTCCTGGCTGTGACTGGGGAAGTGTTCATGTTGCCAACCTCCAGGTGGTGGCTGGAGATCTCCTGGGTGGGATTGCAGCGGATGTCCAGGTCTCAGAGCTCGATTCACCTGGAGAAAATGGTCACTTTGGAAGGTGGACTGCAAAGCATTACACCCCACTGAAGTCCCTCCCCTCCCCAAACCCCGCCCTCCTCAGGCTCCACCCCCCCCCCAAATCTCCAGGTGTTTCTCAATCCAGAGCTGGCAACCCTCGATCGTGTGAATAATGCTTTCCCTCTCCTTGTCTTTCCTCGTATTTCACTTCTCCTAGTGAGGGCCCCTCTGCCCTGCCTTCTGCTGTTGGTGGAGCTGTCACTGAGGTGTAGTTTTGAGCCCTGATAAAAACAGAGCCCTACACAAGCATCCGGGGTGCACTACAGCTTCTTTCCGGACTTCCCAGGAGGCAGCTGAAACCTGCCCCCCACCCCTGCTTCAGTCACCAACAGTGCAGCTTCTTCATCCTGCCACCATCGTAGCCGCTCCTCAAAGCTGTCTGGAGAAGGGGCAAAGGGAAGGAGTGGGCTTGTCAGGCCTCCATAGCAGAAGATCTCCTAGCAAAACCTACCCCCTTGCACACCGGTAGCTGAAACACCAGTGGGAGGAAATGGGGGTGGGGGGTGGGGGTGGGGTGTGCACTGGCATCACACAGGCATGTTAATGTCACTTCTGGTAAGCCCCAGAAATGATATTATGGACACTACAATTTTCAGAAAGTCTGTGGTTTTGCCATAGAGTCTTTTGTAAATCCTAGAGCATCCCATAATGTCATTTTGGGTTTTTACTGGAAGTGATGTCAACACACTGGCATGATGCGGCTGTGCCAGGCTCCACCCCCTATTACTGCAACCCGGCAATCCTAGGAAGGGGCAAAGGTCAGAGAGATCCAAGGGGAGAAGACCAGAGGAAGGGGAAGGAGGGGATGTGTAAAGTGGCAGAGGAAAGAGTAGAAAAGAAGAAGACGTGGACGAGACGAAGGAGGGTGGGCAAGAAGGGCCTTTGGAAAGGCTGAGGAGGTGGGGCACTTGGGGAATGGGGGGGGGCACCAGGAAACACATTGGGAAGGGCCCTGTTGGGGACGGCTGTGCTAGGAGCGCACAACATTTTTGTAATAATACTTTATCCGCATTTCTGATAAGGCTCTATTTTTCTTACCCTGGATTTTCAGAAATGTTGTTAATGGTTCAGTATTTTTCAGATCCCCAAAGTCCAGAGCTGTTATTTTTGTCAATTCCCCCCATCACCATCCCCCCAAGGCAGCAGGAGTGGGGGAAGTAAAGGAGAGAAAGAGAGGAAATCGGCCCCTGACTTCCTGCCCGCACAGTCCCTGCCAGAGGTTCCTCCCAGCCTCCGGCATCGAGGGCAGCAGTGGCCGGGTGGTGCCCCTGCCGCTGGGACACGGAAGCGGGGGCTGGTGGGCTCCCGAAAGGCTTGGCTGTCTCAGCAGCTGCCCCCTCTCCTGCCATCGTGCACACGCCGGGGAGGTCCTTTACATTTTTAAAAAATCATCTGTACCAGGTCCTCTAAATTCCAGGCTTTCGTTTTTAATACAATGAATCTCTAGTTCCTTCTGTTGTGGAGATGTGATGGGAAAGACGTATCTCCACAACCGAAGGAGTTGCTAGAGACTCGCTTTTTTCAGATTTACAGAACCTGATACTCATATTGCTGTGGTAGGTCAGGGGCTGGCTTTCTTTGCCTTTTAACGTTTAAAGCGCCATGGATGGAGGCCAGGTCTACCTGACTCTCAGCTGTAAGTTGGTTTCTCTCTTCCCAAGGGCTGACTTCCTGTCTTTCCCTCCCCACTCCTGCGCCTCATCAAAATACTCCCAGGTTTCTGGAATATAACTTCCTCTTGCTCCCGTAATTTTGGGGGTGTGATTCACATCATGTTTCCCCAATACAACTCAAAACAGCTAATTTCATGTATAATTTCAACTGAGGCATATCCGAATGCTCACCCTTATCAATATATCTAATTCTCAACCTGTCAAAATCTGTGGATACTTAAATCTGCAGAGTGGAACCATAAAAAATCAAGAAAGATCTTTCTACAAACCTGAAAAATGTCCCAGGTTTCCAGAAAAATCTGTTATCTCCATCTATCGAGAGTAAACCCCCAAAATAATAAAAGCAGCACTTATCGCTTTAAGAAATTCATGCTGTGGCTGTTGATAGGCAACCACAACAGTATTCCCAGCCTTGGTTTCTGTCAATTAAATGGGGAGGGGAAGGCAAGGACCTTCCTATGGCTGTTGTGGCCTTTGAAGGAGGATTCATGTGGCCAGCCCAGCAGCAACCACCAGGCAACCTGCCAGCGTGCGACTTGCATGACTCACTCAGGTCCAGCTGCTGGCAGTTGTTCAACAGCAGCCACTCCACGAAAGCCAGCATGGTCTAAGAGTTGAGAGTTTCAGACTAGGATCTGGGAGACCCATTCAAGGAGCAGAACCCAACAATTGAAAAGCAAAAGAAAAGAATGCTCCTCCCCATTTCCCCAGGGGCCCTGGAGACCATAGACAAAGGAGGAAGATATCTGAAATATACCCCTTGTGTTGCTGTGTAAAAATAAAATAATAGAAACCTGGTCAAAACTAGCCCATTTTTTGCCAAACATTTTTTTTAATATGCAAACAGCTGGTTTTCAAGGGATTTTAATATTTTTGTACCTGTTGTCAGCTTACAAAAGGGTGGTTTTGAAATAATTACTTTATGTCTTCCATAGATCAGATTTCAATCTGAGGAGCAATGCAATCGGAGAGGATCAAGATTCTACTGCAAAATCTGCCCTAATCCAATTGCAGAATCATGACTGATAAATGGGGGCAGTAGAACTTCCAGCCTTTGGTTGAGAAATACCTGGAGAATTGGGGGGGGGGGGATGACCCTGAGGATGGTGGGGTCTGGGAAGGGTAGGGACCTCAGTGGGGCCGCAGGGGTACAATGCCGTAGAGTCCACCCTCCAAAGCAGCCATTTTCTGCAGGGGAACCGATCTCTGTAGTCTAAAGATCAGTTGTAAAAGTTGGAGATCTCCAGGCCCCACCTGGACGTTGGCAACCCTAGGCAGAAGTCAGTCCTTGGCATTTCAGCAGAACATCATCACCACAGATGGTTTGCTCTGTCCTGCTATGACTCTCTGCAAAGCAGCCTTTTACCTGAAATGTAAAGATTTAAAAATAACTGGTACCTTTCTCTCCCTCCCTCCCTCCCTCCCTCCCTCCCAGAGTGTCAAATTTATTAGATGAACACAGCCCTCTGGGAAATGGAGTCTACAGATCTGTAGGTGAATGGCTGGAAGCCATCAAAATGGGACGGTACACAGAAATTTTTATGGAAAATGGATACAGCTCCATGGACGCTGTGGCTCAGGTGACCTTGGAGTGAGTAGTTTTCATCATTTTCATTGACATGAGGGAGAGGCCTGTTGGTTGGAAGCCAGTTTGAGAGTCAAGGTAGGGGAGAATTGGAAACATTTAATTTTTGAACCTTTTGTCATCTGATTCCAAGGAAGTCCTCATCGTGTATTTCCTATATAGAAGATAACACACCCTGGAGACAGTTGAAATTGTGGTGACCGCACTTGTTGATGTTCTATCAGTTCTTTTGTTCTAATGAGATGGCCTCCGTGTTGTGAATATAGCAACAGCACCCCAGTTCTGGGTCCCAAGCTTAGCCTCCTTCCCGTGCGACAAAGGCAGCTCCTTACCCTGAAGTCACAGCATTCGGGAGAAAATGCTGCCGTGCTGCCTCCCCAGGGAAATGAGAAGCAAGTAGTGACTCTGCAAGCAAAGTAGAACCCATACAGATTATTTTCCCAACAGAGCTCCAGAACAGATGAGCAAATTCCCGTTCCTGTGCTGTACAATAAATGCTGGACCATGAATCCCTTCTTCCGAATTCCGGGGAAACAAGTCACAGGCCTTGGCCAAGCATTACTGCAGACACGGGCAGTTGAGTGTACATTCTCTTAAAGCATAAACAAGGACCAGAAATAAAGTCCAGTAGAAAACGAAGCCATTGTCAAAAACAGCTGGATCTGTTTTGTTCATGAATTCTGCTTTTCAGCTATATCCATTTTATTGTGAAACCCCAGATCCTGCTCAAGCCACAGTTCCAGTGCAGAGTGCTGTCAACTCTCAAACTTAACAAATGGCACCACCGGGTGGGAGGGAGCTGGTGACGGTTAATCCCCACCTTCTTGGTCACAGGATGATGTCAACCCCCTTCCTGTGGTTTGATCTTGAAGATTAAAAGAGGCAAATGCAGCAAAGAATCCCAAAGGTGCATTCCAAACTCTTACGGAGTTTTTTTTGCTCATTTGGGATCAGTCGGTCTTCTCCATACCACTGGACAGCCACTGCCAGCCCACACAAGAGTTGGGAGAACTCTGCCATTTAAAGGTCATTCAGAGAGCAATTTGTGATTGAGATCTGGCGTGCCCTGTGTCTTGGCATGTATTCCTGTGCTCAGTTGGGTCTAATCCTCTGGAATCCCAGGCACTCTAAACCAGTATGCCCGTATAGTAAATGCTTGAAGTCTGTTGGCTTTTTGCATTTCTCTCGAATCACATGTACCTGTAACTCTGTGTCTGTACTTGGCCTTTATTACAACTTTTGACATGAATGCTGTATTTCTCTATGGATGACGCCAGTTTAGATTACTTTCAGAAATCTGGAAGTGCCACTTAAAAGCGAAACAGCCCGTGCCCTACGTGTGCCCACAGAACCCCAAACTGCACAGGGCAAGAGGTCATTTCGAGCCCAGGAGCGCCTTAGAGACCAACAAGATTTTTTTTGGGGGGGGAGGGAGGTGGAGAGATAAGCTCTGGAGAGCCAGAGCTCCCTTCATCAGATACAAGTCGGAACGGAGATCTCCGAGTCCTTCCGTATCCCAGTCTGAAGGTGGGAGGGCTTTTGCACTGAAAGGACTCAGGATGCAGAGGCACAATTCAAAATGCCACCAGCTTGATTAGAGTAGGGGAGAAATGCTTAGGGGCTGGAAATTAGCCTCTGTAGGGAGATAAAAATCCCATGACCCTGACCCGTTTCAGCAGGGGAGGGGATCCATTGTCCTGGGTCTGAATGAACTCCCAGTCGTTCCAGGGTTAGTGTATGTGCTGCCGAAGCCAGCACAAACTCCCAGTCAATACCTATTGAGGGTTTTTTAAAAACAAAAACGACAAAAACCTGCATTTGATGGAGGCTGAAACTCCAGAGATTGTGTCTGTTCAGGACTGAATTAAATTTGCAGAATGGAGTCCTCTATAGCTTGAATGAAAGTCTAACAGTTGGATCCAGGGTTGCCAACCTCCAGGTGGGAACTGGAGATCTCCCACTATTACAGCAGACCTCCGTGCAATACCGTGTTTCCCTGAAAATAAGACACTGTCTTATATTTATTTTTTCTCAAGAAGACACACTAAGGCTTATACCACTAATGCATAGAAATCCTGCTAGGGCTTATTTTTGGGGTAGGTCTTATTTTCGGGGAAACAGGGTAGTGATCAGTTCCCCTGGACTGACTGAGCACTGTGAGTAAAATGTTTCTGGACTAGACAATGGCATGCCTAGACTATTTGGTGCCCAGGGCAGATAATTTTTAACACCCCCTCCTCTGGTTTGGTTGTTTGTTTTTTTAGCATCAAATCACAGCTAACTTACAGTGACCTTGTAGGGTTTCCAAGGCAAGAGATGTTCAGAGGTGGTTGGCCATTGCCTGCAACCACATCAGCCCTGCTTAGTTTCTGTGATCTGACAAGATCAGGCTTGGCAGGGGCAATCCAGGTCAGGGCCCCTCCTCTATATGACAAAATCATTTTCTGTTATAATCATGAAATAAAATGAAGAGTAATAATGGCCTGTGAGGCGGGGACTATGTGTCTGGGAAAACTTTTCTAGTAAGAGACAAAGGCTCGAGGGAGACTGGGAGTCTCTGGGTTCCCCCAGCATCCTGGAAAGGAACCCCATTTCAGTGCATC
>NW_015170909.1:517182-519017 GCF_001447785.1 Gekko japonicus | reverse complement strand
CGGCCTGCACGTCAGCCGGAGGTGACGTGATGACGCCGGGCACGCTGGGGGCTGGGCCACAGCCATCTGAGGGGGGAAATCCAGCTGATGTGCATGCGGCACGCGCTTTGCGCACGCACGCACATTCAAGATGCTGTCCGGGAGTCCCCCGCCGCAGATGAAAAAGGACTTGGCAACCCTACTATAGAATGGTCTCTCTATATAAAGGAGCGGTAGTGGCAGTGGCAGTGGCGGCTCCTACTCATAAGCCTGGCGGAAGAGCTCCATCTTGCAGGCCCTGCGGAACTGCACAAGGTCCCGCAGGGCCCTGATCTCCTCCGGGAGCTCATTCCACCAGGTAGGAGCCGCCACTGAGAAAGACCTGGGACCCCGACCGAAGTGCTCTTTGGGGAATATATGGGGAAATGCGGTCCCTCAGGTAAGCCGGACCCTGGCCATGTAGGGCTTTAAAGGTAAGCACCAGCACTTTGAAGTGAATCCGGTATGCTATAGGCAGCCAGTGCAGTGCTTTCAGCACAGGTCGGGTGTGCTCCCAGCCCGGGGCGCCCACCAACAACCTGGCCGCAGCATTCTGCACCAGCTGTAGCTTCCGGATTTGCAACAAAGGCAGCCCCATGTAGAGAGCATTGCAGTAGTCTAGCCTCGCGCTGACCGTCGCATGGATCACTGTAGCTAGGTCATTACGGTCAAGGAAAGGAACCAACTGCTGTATCAGCCAAAGATGATAAAAGGCCGATCTGGCAGTTGCCGCCACCTGGGCCTCTATCGTTAAGGTAGGGTCCAGGAGTACTCCCAAACTCCTAACCTCTGAAGCTGGCACCAAAGGTGCCCCGTCGAAGGTCGGGAGTGGAAGCCCCAACCCTGATCTGGTCCGACCCAAGCAAAGGTCTTCACTGGGTTTAACTTCATCCTGCTCAGCCTGAGCCACCCAGCCACAGCTTGTAAAACCCGGTGCAGATCTTCTGGTTTGGAGTCCGACCAGCCGCCCAACATCAAATAGAGCTGGGTGTCATCTGCGTATTGATGACACCCCAGCCTGTACCTCCGGACAATCTGGGCGAGGGGGTGCATATATATGTTAAATAGCATCGGGGAAAGCACAGCCCCCTGAGGCACCCCACACTCAATCGGGTGCCTCCGGGACTGTTGTTCCCCTAGCACTACCCTCTGTCCCCGACCTTGGAGAAACGAGGCAAGCCATTAAAGGGCAAGCCCCCTGATCCCCACGTCGGCGAGGCAGTGGGCCAGCAGCTAGTGGTCGACCGTATCAAATGCGGCCGACAGGTCTAACAACAACAGCGCCGCCACACCGCCTCGATCCAGATGTCTATGGAGATCATCAGTCAGGCACTTCCATGTGGTTTATTTAGTACATTGGTGGTAAGGAGTAGATTTTACGAGGGGATCAGGCTCACACACATGCAGAAAATATGAATATGTAACCCACTAAGGTCCTAATATCTGCAGGGAGAGTGGGCAGGTTCAATTGGTTTTGACAGCGGAACTCCCACCTATGGTTATTAAGAATATGTAACTGCTGTTACTACACATGTACTTAAACACAGTCATAAAAGAGGCAATACAACCAATGCATTTTAACATTTAAAATAAACTCTTTATATAAACAAAGCATGGAGGTTTTCATATAAATCCTCATTCACTTCTGGTTGGTTGCTATTACTTCATAGCAATGAATCTTCAGGATATTACAGATAGTATAGGATAGTACAGATATCTTCAGCATCCACAAGGATGCACAGAACAGAAAAAATACTAAGGACATAGATAATACATATATTGTAGGTCCATATGTTGTAAGCTCACAGATACTGGAA
>NW_015170909.1:515722-517074 GCF_001447785.1 Gekko japonicus | reverse complement strand
TCCTGCTTCATCCTCATTCCCAAACGGAATGAGGATCGAAGCAGAGGGCGGGGTAAAGAAGGGGGCGGGGCTTCACCACGTGACCGCCCCGCCCCCTAGAGGTTCTCTTCCGGAGCTCCGTACCTGAGAGCTCCCCCCCGACTAGAGCCCTGCTGGAACAGCATATGAGGTTTCCAGGCTGTACTTGGGATGCTGCAGCTCTTCTCAGTTGACTCCAGGATTTACCTGCAATAATTCAAGGCAGGCCTTAACACAGCAAAGTCTATATAGGCCTCTCCCCAAAATGTTGCCTCTTTCTGGGCCAGGCTGAACTGCTGGCTGCTGGGAATACCCAGCCACCTTTAGGGAAGGCTACAAGCATTGAGCATGCTCATTAACTAAGTATAGAAGGGGGGAAAGGGAGTTAATTGCCATACCACCTATTGGCAAAAGCAGGCATGCCTAGGGCTGCCACGTGAGGGTGGGGGGCGGGTAAACCCTCGCTTTGGAGGCCCGATTTCCGCCGCCGCGGAATCAGGCCCCGGAGGGAACTCCGCCCCCCGAAGCACAACCACGTCGATCACGTTGGGGATGCCACCAGCGCATCACTAGAAGTGACACAACCACATTGATCACGTTGGGGGCGTGGCCTGGATCGTCGGAGCGAAAACTCTATGGTTTTCCCTCCGATGATCCAGGCCATGCCCCCAACGTGGTCGACATCGCGTGTCACTTCTGGTGATGCGCTGGTGGCGCACGTGCATCCGAGGATGGCTCCCAGAGCCCAGTGAGGCTCCCCTGCCGGTGAGTTTTTTTGACTTGGTAACCCTAGGCGTGCCTGATCCCTGTATGCTGTTAACAGCTACAAAACTGCATGGGCTACAAATGCATTCTGCACCTTGTTTCTTCTGGCCATAGGTTTCAACCCAGCAACAGTTAAGGGCATAGCAGCACCACGGATGTAAACTCATTCTAACACCTAATGGTTTCTGTCCAAGGACTCCTGGGAACGATCGTTCATTGGGGAGGGGCTTGGAACCTAGCAGGGGTGCTCCATAAATTTGGCCAACTACAGTTCCTAAGAGTCTCCAGAAGAAACCGTATCAGTAACCTGATGAGGATATCTATATATCTAATAGCAAACTTGCCCCCGGAGTGCGGATCGCTAAATCAGCGCTCCGGGGGCAGCTGGGGGGCCGGGGGAGGTTTGTGCACTCTTGGGGCAGTCCCCAGGGGTGCACAAAAATCTAAAAACAAAAAAAAATATCGGGGGGATGTTTAAACCCCCCCGAAAGTGAAGCCGACCTTGCCGCCGCCGCCTCGGAGGCGGCTGGGCGGGCAGGCAGGTGGTGGGCGGCCTTGCCGCCACCGCC
>NW_015170909.1:509955-515570 GCF_001447785.1 Gekko japonicus | reverse complement strand
GACCGGCCTCACCGCTGCCCCCAGCGCCTCCGCCACGGAGCCGGACGGCGGGGGGGAGACCGGCCTCATCGCTGCCCCCAGCGCCTCCGCCTCGGGGAGATCGAGCCACTGCCACCTCGGAGCCGGGCGGGGGGAAGACCGGCATCGCCGCTGCCCCCGGCGCCTCCTCCACGGAGCCGGACGGCGGGGGGGGAAGACCGGCCTCGCCGCTGCCCCCAGCGCCTCCACCTCGGGGAGATCGAGCAGAGGAGGGGGATGGAGGAGACGGAGCTATTCTCCCCCCCCCCCCCCGCGAATATCGCGGGTCCCCCTCTTGTGATATATTAATAGTATAGATAGATACATGCTAAAAATTGTTATATTGTCAGTATGATTTGGGCAAATCTAACCACTGTTCAGGAACATGCACTCTGTATCCTGAACATTGGGGGCTTCCCATTGAAAATCGGCCACGGCCACATCGGTGCCATTGACACAGATTCCCGCTAGGGTCAAGTTCAAAGCAGACCTCAAGAGTTCCAAACTGAAGGTTCCCCCCAACACACACACTTCCGTTCCCTGTTTTATGTTTTCTCATGAACCTTTACATGTGTTGCGGGTTCTCACATCCAAATACTACAGAATATCCTGGGAAACCAGAATTTTCTGTCCTAAGCATGTGGTAATGAAAGCCTTATGAGAACACTAAGCATAGGAAAGGGAGGGTTTGTAAAAGGCAGAAAGAGCACATGGCTTGTTGAGGTCCAGTGTGCACATGTGAAATGGAATTGCAAAGCATTAAGGTCACTAAAAAGACTTTGGGGGCCTGAGACAACATTTGCATGCAGTGCCCTCTCCACACTCTGTGGGGTTGACCTGACCCTAGTTTACCTGATCTGACCCTAGTCTACCACTCTGGAGTCTGAGAGAAAGAACAGAAGTAAAATGAAGATATTAAATTGTGGCCTTTTAGATTTTTTAAAAAAATATTAATAATTTTCTTTACATTCAAGGTGCCTTGAGCTCCACAAGGTAGAAAGCTGGCTAGTAATTGTTTTAAATAAAATAACTAGGATGTCAGAAACTTTGTTAAGGATAATGGGAGAAAGGAAACAACCCACGCAACACCGCACGCACTGGTGCAGATGGTTCTGCTGGGTCCAGAGATGCTCAGGAGAAAAGTGGACATATAAATATTTTAAATAAAGTTGCCTCTGATCATTGGTCCACCATACTCATAGATCCTTGCCAGTCTGTAAAATATAAGTTGCCTACACACGCAGTCTCACTTTGGATCAGGACCACATTGTGTGAATTGGAGTTCCTCAAGCTTGTACTAGTATTTTATAGTAAAACAAAGGATTAAAAGAGAGGTTTTTGAAAGCACTCCCCACTCGACCTTTTTAACTCATTTCCTGTACTGAGTGGCCTGTCCATCCCTGGCAGGTGGATCTACGCATGTGGAAGGCGTTTTTGCCTGCATCATGGAAGTCCAGGGCATGACAGCAGCCACTTTGCAGGCCTTGTTTGCAAGAACGTGGCAGAAAGGAGTGGAGTCACAAGGGTAACCGCTGGGTACTAACCAACCTCCCAAGATTATTTTGGGGTGCAGCCTGGCTTCAGTGTCAGCCTGTGTGACTGTCCTAGGGGCACTGCACTTTGGAGCAGCTGGTACCAGAACCGCGCTTTGGACCAGCACACAGAATGTGTCCCCTCGAAGGGGAGAGTCCTGTGAATGTGGGGGTATGTGGTCCAGACCTTATTTTGGGGTTCAGAGCTTTCCAACTCACTCTCCCTAGTGCTTCTGAATGAATGCACTAATAAGTAACGAATAAGGAATGAATAAGGAAGTGCGAATAAGGAACCAACTTCAGCCTCCTCTGCCATTATAAAAGGTTTAAATTGATACGGCTGGTTTAGGATAGGAGATTTCCACAAGAGAAAGCACAAAGATGTGGGAAGGCGTGAGAAACTTCACAAGTCTGATTAACACTTTTGTCTTCCTGTGGAATTCTTCAGAAGTTTCCCCCAAGGAGGAGGGCTTCCCAGTTTCAGTGGAGGTAAAACTGAGTGATTCCTTGCCTGGAGTTACTCAGTCTGGAAAACTAGGACCTGGCTTCACCTGGTCTTACTTTTATAAAACCTCTCACAATTTGCTTCAGTTGAGGATCTGGGAAAACTGTTGGTGGAACAGGGGTAGCTCCACATCTCTCTATGTGACTGACTCCACACTAAGACCACAAAGCAGCCTCAGTATTTTCCAGAAGTCTAGGAACTGCTTAACAGTTTGATTTGAAGATAAAATGCACACACAGAGAGAGAAATGGTAGGAACTAATTAGCTTTTTCAGTCTCAGTTCCCCTCCATGGTATCCCCCCCCCCCCCCCTCCTCTGGGCCTTTGTACATGCAGGCCTACTAATTCTCAGCACAGCCTATTTGAAATGGAAAAGAGGACCCTTCCTTCCTTTTTCAGCAGCAGAAAAGCTGTTTGGATCCAACCCTCTTTTTCAGTTAAAAATGTATTATGAGATTTTCAGTCGGGGTGCCTTAATTCTGTTCTGGAGCTGGAGTTCAGGAGACTTACTCAGAAATCAGAACTGAACATCTCAGAATAGTTTCTGTCCTCCAAGCTACAGAGCCAAGCAGACTTTTAAAACAGATAAAAAGGTTCTCTTGATTCCCAAAATATTCTTATGTCCTGGAATTCCAGCCTGCTTTTTATGCCACGGGTGGTGATGGACCCGTTCTGAGAGGCAGTGGTAGCAGTCTCTGCGAGAAGCCATCCTGGGGTTTTGTCATGTGGTAGAAAGATGGATCAAGGGAGTATCAACCAGATGCCCCCAAGCCAAGGTTTTTAAATCTGTCTGATGGTTTTGGGTGCCTCTGAACATCAGTGCCCAATTCAAGACGCTTCCAGGTTAAGACTCTGTTTCTTGCTATTTAAAAATAAGAGCCTTTGAAGCAGTCTTGAACTGTTCACTCAAAACCTGGGACACCTGAAACAATCTGAAAACCTTGGTGGTTTCCCTGCATTTCTTCAGAATCCCACCTGCCAACAAGACCCCTCTCGAACGTGCTTTCTCAATCATGCTGCTTTTTAAATGGCAACGAACATGGTCTCCTCTGGCCGAGTCCTGTGCTCAGTTCGGCCTACAGCAGCTGAGGCCTGACTGTCCGTGTCTCCCATTTTGCCACATAGTTCTAATTCTAGCCAAGGAGATGGATTACCCTTTTTTCCTCCCCATTATTTCATCTGGAATATCAGACTGCTAAAACAGGAAAGAGAGAAAACACCTCTTTTCTAAACTTGTGGACAATCTCTGGTGGCTTTTGAGTGTCTTTGGAGTTCTTCCTTTATTCAGCAAGGATAAATTTGCCAGAACAACCCTCACAAATAGCTAGCTCATGAGACTGACCTCTGTAGTCATATTCTGAGCAGGACTTATAATGGCTCACAACAAAAGGTGGACTTCTTCACATCTCCCTTTTGAAAGAGACGCGCTCACTGAATCTCAGGACACTGTGGCTTGTCACGCAGTGGATGGCTCTGAATATTTGTAAAAAAAAATGTGTGTCCATTGTGTTATGTTGTAATTGTTTTTTTTTCTTTTAAAATAAATGTTAATTTATTAAAAAAAAACAAACACCAGCCCTTACTCAATGAGGGGAAGAAATCAAGAGTTCATCAACTCTTGTTGGTTTGGGTTTTTTTTAAAAAAAAATTCCTCATTTCTCCTTCTGTGACACAGTAATTATTTCCAGAATTCCAGTGCCATCTTGGTGTTGAAAAGGGGTTGAATGAGAAGACCAAATGAACATTTTTTGCAGACATCACTGGTAACTGCAGAGTCTCTGCTGGTAAAGCTGACCTTCTCTAGCAAAGCAGGCTGGGTTTTTTTGTGAAACAAATCATGTCAGGAAAAGAGAGTGGGGGCTCAGAAAAGAGAATCTCCGCTTTCCTCATTTTAAGAAACAAAACATCTTTCTGGCCCTTATGGTTGCAAATATAGGCTTGAAAAAACTCTCTCTGCCTCTGCACAGCGACCGTAGGCTTCCTTGGTGGTCTCTCACCCAAGTGCTGCCCAGGGCCAGCCCTGCTTAGCTTCCAAGATCTGACAAGATTGGGCTGGCCTGGGCCATCTAGGACAACCCAAGAGACTAACAGAGGTGATTTTCCATTGCCAGCCTCTGCATAGCAACCCTGGACTTCCTTGGTGGCCTCCCATCCAAGTGCTCACCAGGGCCGATCCTGATTAGCATTCAAGATCTGAGAAGGTCAGGCTAGCCTGGCCCAGCTAGATCAGGGCAAGTAAGCAGATCTGGTGGCCAACCTGCATCCCTGCTCCAGTGCTTCAGACTGCAAGTGGGGCTGCTGTGACCATAGAATTATAGAATGTAGGGGGGACCTTGCAGGTCATAGAAGGGACCTTGCAGGTCATCTAGTCCAACCCCCTGCAATCTACAGGAGCATAGCCAAAAGATAGCCCTACAACATACCCGAAAGATGGTCGTCCAGCCTCCGCTTGAAAACGTCCAGCGAAGGAGCATCCACTACCTCCCGAGGCAGGCTGTTCCACTGCTCAACCACTCTGACAGTCAGGAAGTTTCTCCTGATATTTAGCCGGTATCGACTCCCTTGTAATTTCCACCCATCAAATCTAGTCTTGCAATCCAGAGCAAGAGAGATCTGCTCCATCTTCTACATAACAGCCCTTCAAATACTTGAAGACTGCAATCATGTCCCCTCTAAGCCTTCTCTTTCCCAGGCTAAACAGACCCAACACTTTCAGCCTTTCCTCATAAGACTTGGATTCTAACCCTCTCACCATCCTGGTTGCCCTCTTCTGGACACGCTCAAGCTTGTCAACATCCTTCCTAAAATGTGGTGCCCAAAACTGGACACAGGACTCCAGGTGGGGCCTGACCATAGCAGAATAGAGCGGAACGACCACCTCCCGTGATCTGGACACAATGCTTCTGTTAATGCATCCTAAGATTGCATTAGCTTTCTTTGCAGTCACATTGCACTGCAGGCTCATGTTTAGCTTGTGAACAAATATTCCTCTATTTTAAAAAAAGTAAAATCAGCTTGTCAGAGAGAAGGGCTCTTGTTGACTTGAAATATTTATATCCCCCCCCCCCCCCCCCCCCCAGCTTTTATCAACCAGGCCTAAAGGTTCCAGAGAACAGAACGGCCGTGCCTCATGTGGGTCCTACACAAAGCTTTTTTCTGGGGGGAACACTCCGGATCAGAGTTCTGGAACCTCTTCAGCAAAATTATTTTTAAAATATTTAAAAGGCCATGAGTTTTCAGGATACAGATTGAAAACTTCATTTCCCTCTTGAGAGTTCCTCTTTTTCCAGAAAAAAGCACTTCTTTTTCCAGAAAGAAAAAAAAAAGCCCTGGTACTACAGCTAGCAAAACCATGAGAAAGTGTGAAACCTGCAAAATCATGCATGTAAAATAGGAGAAATGAGTCACATTTACTTAGTGGGCCTCAGCCAGTGATGAGCTAATGGAGGCCTGTGGCATCATGGCTGAAGTCTGGCGTTAGCCGGTTTCGATGATAAACTGTGGCAGCTCCAAATATTCAGCACGAGGCTCCCAGGAGTCATCTCCATTTTAGACACTCTT
>NW_015170909.1:498952-509623 GCF_001447785.1 Gekko japonicus | reverse complement strand
TGTGGCAGCTTCAAATATTCAGCACGAGGCTCCCAGGAGTTATCTCCATTTTAGACTCTCTTTCAAGCCAGAGAAGAACTCTTGCCCCCCCTCCCTTTTGCCCTCTCGTTACCCTTGAGAATTTAAGGGGAGGGTTCCCTATCCCCTACAAACATTGTTAGTCCCTTGTCTATATTTGAGTAACTGTACATCGCTTTGAGCCCACTGGGGAAAGCGATTAATAAATGGAAAGTATTATTATTATGCCCAACACATATGTCTGAGCAAAGACAAGTACTGAAGAGTCACTATTTTAGAATACCTCATACAGCTGAAAGGTTACTAGCCTTCCTCCAGAGGCACAGGTGTGGTTGAGGCCGCAGAAAACGCTGACTGTCATGAGGAAGCCGGCCTATTGCGATATTCCAAAACAATCCGTGGTTTGCATCAGATTCTGCACTTTCCTGTACTCATGTCCTGTTGGTAGGGTTGCCAACAGCCTGGAGGGGAATACCCTGGGCAGGTGGAAACTTTTCTTGGCCTGGAGGTCAATAACATCACCTGGGAAGTAACATCCCATCCAGCCTCTTAAATGTTGGAATATGCAAGGTCTGTCGTGCATAGATAAAGAAAAGAACAAGAACATCCTGCAGGGGGCAGCAGAGGGAACAACTAGTTAGCATAGTGAGATTGGGGACTTCCTACCATTTTCAAATAGCCTCCTTCCAGTCTCCTCATTGGCTCAATAAGGGGTTTTCCCCGGTCCTGCTAAGTTCTTCTTTACTGCTGGCTCTCTCCTAGCTAGTTAGACAGAATTCTCTTTTTTTTTAGGTAAACAAATTTTTATTTTCTCAGGAATACAACATGTAAGATTAAAATCATTTCATTCTATCAATTGTCTACCCCATTCCCAGTTCCTCCCCTCCCTCCAATGGCTTCCCACAATGCTTCCACCCCTGCTCCAGATTACTTCATATCATCAAAAATATCAGTTTCTTATCATTACAATCTAAAGATAACATCATTTGACTTAATATTGATCTAAACATATTAAGTTTTGTTTCACATCCCAGTTCTTTTCCAGATATATTTTAAAGTCACTCCATTCTTGAAAAAACACGTCATCTTCTTTGTTATTCAACTTCTTCGTAATTTTGTCCATCTCTGCCATGAACAGAACTTTTTGTATCCAGTCTTCAATTTCTGGCACTTTCTCTGTTTTCCAAAATTGTGCATAAATCATTCTCGCTGTTGTGATTAAGTACCAGAGTAAGGTCTTTTTAGTTGTATTGACTTCCTCCATTTTCAATCCTAAAAGCAGAATTTCCGGTGCCTTTTTAAAAGAGCATTTCAGAATTTTTTGCATTTCTTTGTGGACTTTTGTCCAAAAGTCAACTGCTTTCTCACAAGTCCACCACATGTGGTAAAATGAGCCTTCATGGCTTTTACATTTCCAACACTTATTTGACATATTCTGGTTCATATTTGCAATTTTTTTCGGAGTCATGTACCACCTATACATCATTTTATAACAATGCTAGTTAGACAGAATTCTCTTTCTCTCTCCTCTTTCTTATAAAGTTTGTTCTTAACAAACCTACTTTATTATTTAAACAGCTTGTGTTCCGCTTTACTGCCTATCTACACTCTGCCAACATTAAAGGAACAGGATGTTTTCCCCTTTGGCCACTGGTAGACTGACCTGTTGGACCTGATTCAAACACGATGCTAGCAAGGTGCAAGCTGGCATTTTGCAACCACTGCACACCTGGAAGCTGGGCTGCTACCTGGGCAGAGCAGCGCTATGTTTGCCCTTCTCACTGCTTTGCAGGGAGAGCAGCCCAATTGCCCCAGAACACCAGGCAAGTCCACAATCTCACAAGGCTTTGCCTTGAAAGCACCCTGTTTGGATTAGGCCTTGGCTGAGCAATTTCCACAGTAAGGTGGAGGAAGGAGACGAGGTTACGGGGCACACAAAGATTAGACTCTACAGTGAAAGTCCAGGAGGGACAGTCGTGAAACTGCTGCAGTGCTCCCCTGACCCCTCTCAGTCTGTGTTGATCTCTGAAATGCCATTTCTGGACCTGAGGCAGGGATGACAGAACCCAGCCGGGGGTGTGGTGGTGTCAGTACTGAAAAGCAAACCCATTCCAGAAGGCCAACAGCATGACTCAGCTGTGGAGGTCCAAGTCTGAGACAAGAGTGCTTGTGGAAGTCTGAAGTTCCACAACCCAACACACTGTCTAACGCAAGCCATTTTCAGCAGCAGCCAAGAGGCTGGAATTTTAATTCTGCTCCTTACTTACAGAGCACAAGTGAAGCTGATCTAACGTTTCTGGTGGGTGAAGTCCCTTAGTGTGCCAGTGTGATACAGCGGCTAGGATGTCAGACTAAAGGTATAGACTGGAGAAAGATCACACATCTCTGTCACCCTGTAAACAGCAAATTGTTCACACCATCCCAGGTTGGAGTAGGGTTCCCAGGTCACCCCTGGCCACCAGCAGGGGATGGGGGGTCGAGATCGCCAGATCCAGGTTGGGAAACTCTTGGAGATTTAGGGATGGAGCCTGGGGAGGACAAGGACCACACTGAAGTACAATGCCACAAGGGTCCACCCTCCAAAGCATCCATTTTCTCCAGGGAAACAGATCTCTGTGGTCTAGTGATGAGCTGTAATTCCAGGGGATCCCCAGGTCCCACCTGGAAGCTGGCATCCCTAGAACTTCAGAGTGGGGCCATGTTGGATGGGAAGATTTAATCCTTCAGTTCCAACTCGGTTTCTTCTATTCAACAGCAGGCTCCTCACTCTGTTAGAAGTGTAACGACTTTTCTTCTATTCGAGCAGCAACAACAAAGCAGAAAGCCCAGTTTTGACTGGCAAAACCATGCAGGAGTTGGAGGGTTAACCCTCTTCTTCCAAGGATCCTCCTAAACAAAGATCAACTGTAATAAGCAATTCTGGTCCTAATCCAGGCTCAGCCTGCACACCCACATGGGTGGTTCTTCCACTTGAAATTTAATCTGCCTTGCTGGGTCTTGAGGGTGAGGGACTCCTTGGAAGAAGGGGTGAACCAGCAGCTAAGCCAGGGGTCCCCAACACGGTGCTCGCGGGTGCCACGATGCTTACTGACACCTTCCCTGGCGCCTGCACAGGACTTTCAGGAAGTGGGTGGGGCCTTTGACCAGCAGAGCTCCTGATCGGTCATTGAAGACTTGGTTGGCTGTGCAGGTTTTTAAGAACGTTGCCTTGGCAGCAGCTGCCATCTCAGCAAAGGGATCTTCGCTGTGTGACTGACCAAAGGTAAGCTGCAGCAGCCATTTTGTGGCTGTCTCCACCTCCTGTAGCAGCCATTTTGTGGCAGAAGTTTTGTGGCTGAGCCCACCACACGGTGTCATGGTTCAAAAAGGTTGGGGACCCCTGAGCTAAACAACATAGAGTGTTTCTTTCATGGGGAAGCATTCAGACATGAGCACCACCCTCTTCAGCCCCAGAAGAAGATCTGTCACTGGATGCTGCTTGCAAACTGGCCAGCCGTGGGAGCAGGAGACCTTGCCTGGCCTGTTGCGGGGGGTGGGGAATGTTCACTTCTAGCCATTACGGTGAAGAACTTTAAGGGATATGACTGGAAAGAACTGAAATTTTCTCAGTTTGTTTGTTTTTTTGGGGAAAAAATAATCGCTTGAGTACAGCCATCTTCTTGATAAGTCGACCTTGTGGAACCAACGTGTGCTTTCTTCACGCAGGGATTTGAGGCGGCTGGGAATCTCACTGGCTGGGCACCAGAAGAAGATCATGAGCAGCCTTCAAGAAATTAAGGTCCAGCTGGTGAATGGGATGATGATGCCTTTGTAACTCTCGGTGCCCTTATTCTTAATGCTACTTCTTCTTCAGGTGATCAGCTCTGCACTATGTAAACTCGGCCCTGGAATTTATTTTATAGAAGAGAGAGAAAGAGAGAGAAAGAGAGAGCGCACAATTCAGCAATTTCTGTAAGGCACTGGAAAAACAATGGCCTGGGTCACGTAATTTATAATCAGTGGTAGAACCTACCTTGGAGTGACTTCATTCTCATGAAGGAAATAGTGCGTGCATGACCAAGAGACAGGAACCTGTTTTATGCAAGGTAACCATTTTCTTCAGGAACAACAAAGAAGCCTTCCTAAGTACCTTGACTGTACTAGAATATTATATATAGAGATATGTGTGCGTGTGTGTGCAAGTGCAGGTACACACCCACACCCACACACATGCACCTTTTATAACCCCTGAAAATGGTCGCTTGTATTAATACTTCCAAGGACTTACTTGAATGGAAACACTTTTCAAGCCATTTCTGGGCTTAGCGAAAGCTGCAGTTTACTGAAGTTTACTCTGAGTCTTTAGCGTTGATGGAAGAATACTGATGAGCAATATTAAGACTGTTTCTTGACAGACTTCTTGTTTTATAAATTGTAAAGAATGCTGTTCCTCAGCCATGAAGCTCTCAAGATTGGTGTACAAACACTTTCTGATCAATATTCAATGCAATACAGGGTGTGTGTTTTC
The DNA here is from genome assembly GCF_001447785.1 of Gekko japonicus. NCBI lineage: Eukaryota > Metazoa > Chordata > Lepidosauria > Squamata > Gekkonidae > Gekko > Gekko japonicus. The sequence continues at coordinate 505,098 of NW_015170909.1, read as the reverse complement.
TTCCTCTTCTTAATGCTCTTTTAACAATTGGGAGATTCACATGGTTAGTATAATGTATGCAATGTCCAGTTTACTAGACCGTTAGATACAGGATACGTTCCTCTTCATGCTACCTATCAGCGTGTGTGTTTTGCAGCTGTTTTGTCATATCCAAAGCTGTGTGCATTTCCATAACTGCACAAGATGGGTGCAGAATTCCACTCCCTGAGAACCTCCATTTTCATACAGGGAGAAAAACCCCACAACGTTCCAGCACATATAGTTGTGGAGACAAGCTTGAGAGTGTGTAGGCAACGGCTGGTGAAATCTTGGGAGGCAGAAGGGTAGCTGGGAAAGGGGCCAATTCTCTTCACAGCGACTTTCCACTCCCCAAAGTGGGCGCTGTCATGCAAATGGATCTCCTGTATACAGGCTGCAGAAGTATACTTTATGTAGCACAGAATTTTCACTTTTTAAAGCACAGAGGACATGGGATTCCAACCACAGCAACGTGTAATCACTTTCTAGATCTCAAGTAGGGTGGGTACATAAAACCTTGTTTTATTTGTGACATTTGATTGGTTTTCAGGGGGGCTGTAGATGGCTAATCCCAGTTCTTACTCTCATCTTCCATTCTTAGCCTATAATTGTTGGGGGTGGGGAGGTCAGGAAGGGCAGGTGTCAGGCCTCACCACTGCCTGCAGCATCCAGGACTTGCTTTCTGCTGCTGCCAAATGGTAAAGTAGCACAAGCACAACAGTCCTTGAGCTGCCATAGTTCCGCAACAGAGACAGCAGCTTCCAAGAAGCAGGGAGTTGTGACTGGGAAGGCAGAAGACCTGCCTGGGATGCAAACTGTGAGGTGGCGATGGCCGTCTGACAGCTGCCTCCAAGCTCACTCAAGGCACCCAGAGTGCCTTCAGTCACTTCGTTCATCTGTCGGGGCTTATCCCAGGCCCAGGCCTCAGTGCTATGTTGACCCCCGCCCTCCACCCCTCTCAGGGGATGATGCAGTCCAGGAGCTGGACTCGAGAGAAAGTCTGGTTCCAGAGAGACGAGCCTGACGTCATAGGCCCACCCTGGCCCGTGACGAGGTGAGCACTTGGGAGCAGATGGACAGCCCTTGATTCTGCCACCTGGCCCACCCAGGGAATGACCTGCAAAAGTGACGCTGCCATGTTCCGTAGCCACCAGCCACCCTCAGAGTATGGCGAATGCCACAAGAGGAAACATTGCAGCACAGTGCCTGAAAATGTTCTCCCGGGTAAATGGTTTCCTGCCTGGATCAAATGCACCCAGAATCTTTTCTCTGTCGTGTACTACCTTTCCCCCCTCTACTAGTATTTAGATCAGACGCATCGGATGCCGATGGATCACTGTTTGGTGTCATGAAAAGAAATGGTGAGATAAAAAAACCCATTCCTTTGTGAAACAAGGACACTGAGGATGGCCGTCCACAGGACAGAGGAGGGGTTCAGGCTGGAATCCGAAGACTGCCTCCCTTGGGAGGAGGAAGCCCCGCTGATGAGCCCCAAGCAGGAGTCCGTGGAGACCTGCTGAGGATGGCACCGTTGGCCTTGGGTATCTTTGTGCCTTGGGAATCTCTCCTGCAAACAGACCCAGCCACACCAAGGTTACCGAAGGATAAAAGGGAGCCTTTGTTGCCTCTGGGAATACTCCATCCCTTCTCACACCAGCATCTTGCTCTGGACCTAGCCAGTCAACCCACCAAGCCTGTGGTCAGAATGGTCCAGCAAGGGGAAGCTGTGATGCCCAGGGGCCCTACAAACCAGCAGGAGGATTTATTTATGCAGTGTTGATCCTTTTGCCTAAAAAAAAGTCCTTAAAGTGGTTTAATAAAAAAACAAACAACCCAGCTTTTAAAAAACAAAAATACAGTATAAAACCTTTAAAATATTTTTAAAAGATAGAGTAGAAGGACTAGAGTACTTTTCTGTATCAGCAGCTGAATGAGGTTGTGGTAGAATCCTGAGATGGGAAAGTGCAAAGTACCCCTTCAGGCAACCATTTTTGAATGCTGTTTTCCCTGTAAGTAGAAATTAGACAGGCAGCTTCTAGACCCATCCACTCTCTGTTATGCCACTCCATGTCTGAAGTGATACAATTCATTCCACCACCTTCAGATGACCACCTTCTTGGATGGTAAAGCAGACCAGGTCAAAGTCATAATCAAAACTGATCACAAGACAGCGATCAGTGGTGCTTTCTGGGATTGAAGATATTTCCTGAAGGCAATAAAAGCAGGAAGCAGCTTGGCAGACCTCTCTGGCCATGGCATTCCATTTGAGGCCATCAACATGGACATCTAGGTCAGACCAAAGGCCCTGGGCCGAGTCCATGGCCAGGCCAGGAACAGGCATAGCACGGAGAGTGAGCTGCGTTCCTCAGCTTTGATGAGCCAACTCAATTCCTGTAAACCTACAATATGGAACAACCGTAATATGTCACTGAGACTGTAACTAGTGCAGCAGAAAAGGATAGAGGGCTCTTTTGCCTTAGACAGGAGAATGAAATTACTATGCCATGTCCTTTTGAAGCTGTACATGAATCCTTTGAATCCTTCCACACTTTTGAACAAAGCAGATACCTAAATGTGCATCTGTTCTACATGGACCAAAATAAATTTTGCTGGGACTGAAAAAAAGTTTCTTATCTCAAAGGGGAAAGGTCATGACTCTGCCCTCACGGTGGCAATCACTTGCAAAGCTTTGTCCTTCTGCTATGGGAAGGGACACTTTCCCCCCCCGACCTTCATTTTTGCTTCCTGTTAACTTTTTGTTCTCCACCCAGATCACTCAGATGGAATGGGCTATACATTGAATAAATAAATTCCCATTATCGGTACTTAGAGGCCGTCTGCTGTGTCTGTTTGAGGATGGTTCTGACGAAGCAGTTTCTGAACCACAGAACGATTCCTGGAGTCACTCTTGGCTGAATGATGCTGCACTGAGACGTGTGCACGAACTCTCGGCGCGCTCTTCCCAAAGGCTTTCCTACACTGGAAGGAAGACCAGCGGTGGAGGGCTGCGGTTCGTGGGGTCAGCAGAACAGGGGTGATGAAGCTGCATTGTGGCAGATTCCCATGTGCTGCCAGGACATGATCTACCACTCTTGATCTCCAGACCAAGTTGCAGTTTTGCAAAGCTTCTTACACCACATCTCGGGAGTTTTATTGACCGCATTCAGAATGAACAGCTGTGATCGGGGGGGGGGGGTTGATTTGAAGAGGAGCCATGGTGGGCAGACCCACCCCAATCTCCTCCAGTATTGATTCAGCTTGATGCGAGTGGTTCTGAAGCCATCTGAGTAGGTGATTTGGACTTCGGATTGGGTCTGAGTGAACTGGAGCCCTAAGCCCGCCCTTGTGATGGCGACGTCAGCCCTATGGGCCCGGGCCCAGAGGACTCGGCTGGCCTCTCTGCCGTCTTCCACCCAGTCGCACTTTATGCGACTCAGTGGCGGTCGGGCACCAAGGAGCTGTTGGGGATTGCTTTCTGATCAGGCTGAACCCCTGTCAGACTTCTGCTGAATTCAGATCCCAGAGATCCAGACCTGCCCTCCTCTCTGAGCTTGCCACATCCCTAAAAAGGGACATGGGATGCCAAAGAGAGCTCTTGGGCTGAGGGGACATAACGTCTCAATGACTGTTAGCAAGTTTTACACTTCTCTGTTCCTATCAAATCGTGATGAGGAATCTCCCCCCCCCCCAAGAGTCCTTTCTGAGCCATTTTCCTTCAAGAACTGTCACTTACTTCTCCGTGAGATGTATAGGTGGCCGTGACCTGAGAAAAAAGAGGCCTTGACCACAAATCAGGTCCTGGTGAAAAGGAGGCCTGAACAAATGCCTTCTCTAACGCGGGCAGGATCTGTCATCCCTGGGCACAGTGCCAAGCTCATCTGTCAATGTGAAGGGCTGGAGGGGGGGAGAGGAGCCCCCTGTGTGGTCTGCTTTCATGAGAACAGCAGAAAGCCGGCTGCCAGGGAAAGCCGGACACAGTCTGGCAATGTGATTCCTTGTCTTTCTTTTTTAATTCCGTTAGCTGCCAGGGCAAGAAAGGGACTTTAAAAAAGAAAAGAAAGAAAGAAAATCAAAGACAAAACAATTTCAGCACAAAGCTAATTTCTCAAGTAATAAATAGCATTATTAGAACTGTCAAGAGACCCATTTTAGGATTATTTATACTTTCCTGCCTGCAGTTTTTTGTAAAATAATCCATAAGAAAGATGAACTGACAGCATGCTTCTTCAGGAGCCAGTTTGGTGTAGTGGTTTAGAGCGGCGGACTCTAATCTGGGGAACCGGGTTTGATTCCCCACTCCTCCTCCACCTGCAGCCAGGTGGGTGACCTTGGGTTAGGCACAGTTCTCTCAGAGCTGTTCTGGAAAGAGCTCTCTCAGCCCCACCTACCCCACAGGATGTCTGTTGTGGGTAGAGGAAGGGAAGGAGATTGTAAACTACTCTGAGACTTCAAGTGAAGGGCCATGGGGTATAAATCCTCCTCCTCCTCCTCCTTCTTCTTCCCTGAAGATGATTTTATTAATGGATTAACCTTGGCACTTTTCTCTCTGGTCTCTTAAATTTGCAATTAACGGCTGGACAGCAGTGAGTCTCAGTACAAATCTTCCATTTCCTCTCTCACCTAAAATATCCTCCAGTGCCCAAGAACACATTGTTGTGATTAATCCCATTGGATCCTGCTAGTACTTCCCTTGTGGCAGTTGAATTCCTGTGTGGTACTCTGTACCTCCTACCTTTCACTGGATAGTTAGCAACGAAGGCATGCCACTAAAAGATTTTGCATTTGTTCATAGATTGAGTTGGTCTTCCTAAGTTTAAAAATATCCCCTTTAATTCAAATTTTGGCACTGCAACATTTCATTGTAGCAACAGACAATGGGTACAAGTCAGGCCAAGCTAAGCACTTTTTAAATCCCACTGATCTTAATGGGAGTGATTTGAGCACATCTTTAACAGTCACAATGGGAAAGTGGAACCGGTCTTAGCCGGTGGGTCTTACTTGGAGGCCTTGTAAGAACCTGAGTAGAGGGCTGCTGCTGAGTTCTGGAGAGGGAGCTGCTGGCAAGGTAGGCATTTGTTCTGTCTCAAAGTTTTCAGGGTACATCACCACAACAAGAGTTTACGTCGGTTTTTGAGGGATGTTCCTGAAGGCTGTAGAAGATAGCATTGCTGCTAGGGAGATGGATAACAGAGGATCTAGTCCAGTGACCTGCCAGGGCTGCCCCATGATCATTTTTCTGCCTTGCCAAGAAATGCATTATACATGCTGCAAGTGCAAGCTTATAAGAATGCTTAAGGAGAAGGCGGGAGAACTCGAGGCACAAATCTGTACACTGACAACATCAGGGAGGGAGAAAGGCTGTTAGACGTGATAGAAGAGGGGCTCCTGAGAGAACGGCAAGAGCCAGCAAATCCTAAGCAAGAGGAAGGAAGTAACAAGGAACAAATGGATGAGTGAAAGAATGTGACCTTGAGGAGTAAGGTAATCAGGAAACACAGCCAATGGAGCTACAAAATCGCTACCAGCCGCTTCTTATGGTGGAAGATCAGAATAGCACACTCCGAGATCGAAAGGATGTAAATGACACACAAACACATAGGCAGAGGAGGAAACAAACTATCCCGCGGAGGAAGAGACGAGTAGTGGTGGTTGGTGACTCCCTGCTGAGAGGGATGGAAGACGTTGTGTTCAGACTGGACAAGGAATCTCGAGAGGTCAGTTGTCTTCCTGGAGCATGTATCCAAGATGTGACAGAGAATTCCAAGACTGGTCAAAACCTCTGACGGCTACCCACTCCTGCTGATCCATGTGGGAACAAATGATATAGCCCCAAGGAACCTTGAATGGATCTCCAAAGACTACGAGGCTCTGGGCAAGAAGGTGAAAGATCTGGGGGCACAGGTGGTGTTCTCCTCCATTTTACCTGTTGAGGGCCATGGAGCTGGAAGGGAGAACAGGATACTGGTGGTGAATGGCTAGTTACGTAGATTGTGCCGTCGAGAGGAATTTGGCTTCCTGGACCATGGTATGTACCTCCGACATGAGGGACTGTTGGCGATGGATGGGGTGCACCTTACAAAAAATGGGAGGAATGTCTTTGCTGGAAAACCTGATCAGGAGAGCTTTAA